>NC_041390.1:356648952-356787843 GCF_002162155.2 Triticum dicoccoides | reverse complement strand
ATAAAAGCCTTCCTGGCAACGAGCTTTCCGGAAGCCAGCATCGAGAACATCAAAGTTCTCTGCTGAAGATAAAAGCATTCCTGGCAACGAGCTTGCCGGAAGCCGGCATCGAGAACGTCAAAGTTCTCTGCTGAAGATAAAAGCCTTCCTGGCAACGAGCTTGCCGGAAGCCGGCATCGAGAACGTCAAAGTTCTCTGCTGAAGATAAAAGCCTTCCTGGCAACAAGCTTGCCGGAAGCCAGCATCGAGAACATCAAGTTTCTCTGCTGAAGATAAAAGCCTTCCTGGCAACCAGCTTGCCGGAAGCCGGCATCGAGAACGTCAAAGTTCTCTGCTGAAGATGAAAGCCTTCCTGGCAACCAGCTTGCTGGAAGCCGGCATCGAGAACGTCAAAGTTCTCTGCTGAAGATAAAAGCCTTCCTGGCAACGACCTTGCCGGAAGCCGGCATCGAGAACGTCAAAGTTCTCTGCTGAAGATAAAAGCCTTCCCGGCAAGCCAGTATCGCTGGGGGCTGTGAGTGCCAAGAATCGTCCGTGGCAAACCAGAGTTGCCGAGGGCTGCACTATCAGATAAGTCTTTCATCCCTCATCATGCATCCTCTTATGGACTAGGGAAAGCGAAACCACGTTTCTCCCCGGAAACTGCCGTGCTCCCTCGACTCTAGGCCCTGGGGCTCGTTCTCGGGGCCAAGTTTGGTCGTAGTCGAGGCAGCAAAAGGATGAAACGAGGAGACCGCACCCACCTCGTTCCTGCCTCCGTTAAAAGCGTGAGAAAGGTTGAGCGACGTGGGAAGGCGGCAGGGCCTGTTGCCGGGAGATGAAATGTCTGTCCGAGGGATACCAAGGATTTGCTCCTTGGCGTGGGTTTAACTCGCGAGACAAATAACCCGGCAAGCATCCCCTTTTCATTAAAAAAACATCCCACTCAGGTACGGTACATAGAGGATGAAAAACATGAAAGAGAGGATTACAAGTTCTAGATACAGCTAAGGCCCGAAGGCTTACAAACTAAAAAGATAAGATGCCCGTAATCCCTTTCCTGTCCCCCTTTTCTGGAGGCAGGTCAAGGAGGCGAAAAGGGCAAAAGTTGTGCCGAAGCACCCGAAGGCCTTGACGGAGAGGAGATCGCCCTCCATCAACTTAAAATGGAGGTCTCAGCGTCTCGGGCGGCTCCACTTCCATCGCGCGCGCAAATGGAGCTAGAAGCCGGAGGCGACGACGAGGCGCCCAGCGCAGCCTGACGAAGAACTCGCAAGGGTCGTCCCCTATATGGACCGCCGTGGGGGAAGAAGCCGCCGGCAGAGGTGAAGCTGACGCGCCGCCCCGTCCGCCTCTTCCCCGAGCGCCTCGACCTCGTCCTCGACCTCGTCCGCGACCTCGCCCCCTCCCTCTTCCCCTTATGGCTGGCTCTGTCACCATGGGCGCGGAAGAGGGAGAGATGCGCTGTCTGGCGGCGACCCTCGCCGCCACTGATGAAGGGCCTGAGTTCCCTTTCTCCATGGCAGATGGGAGAAAGGGGAGCAGAAGCTGAAGAAAGGAGAAGATGAGAGAGTGCGGGTTTCAGTGCTCCCATCCCGCTCTTTATAAAGGAGCGAGGTGGGGGCTCGACCGCCCCGCTCAGCGAATCAAGACACGGGAAGGGCAGGGAGTCGGGGCCAACCCGCTCGCGACGGCCCAGTTTCCCACTCCACCGTCCGTGACCCCAAGCGCATGGGAGACGCGTGGCGGTGATGCAGAACCAAGGCGACAGATGAGGCGGCCTCGCTCCGCCCCGTGAACGCGGGGAGTGGACGTCCCGAAAACCGCGCGCCGGCCCCGTCCAGTAAATGCACCACGCCCCCACACCTGCCTCCGTTTAGGGAGGAGGGCGTGAATCGTCCCCATCATTGTGGCCTGACGCATGCTCGGGGGGCTTAGCCCCACGCACGCCACCCACGATCTCTCCCACGACGCCGCGTTTGACGCGTGCCATTCTGGGCGTGCGCGGTGGGAACGGAGTTAGATTCGGCGTGACCTAGGCCGCGCGTGCCCGTGCACTGTTTTGGACCTGGCCCAACAGCGCTCGGCACCGTGTATGGTCCAGGCCCGGGGGCTCCTGTCGGTGTACTAGAGTAGGGGTACCCTATTACCCCGAACTCGTGCACGGGCAGTTGCAGCGCCCCGCGGCAAGGCTTGTCGGGTGACCGCCAGGACCCTCCGTGGTTCCCTTGAAGACCATTCAAGAACAAAGTACTCAAACCAAGGCCCCGGCAAGAGGAGCTTGCCGGGAAGGCCAACCAAGGCCCCGGCAAGAGGAGCTTGCCGGGAAGAGACAAGACCCCGGCAAGGGGAGCTTGCCGGGAGGGCCACTCAAGACATACCAAGAAAGCTTGCCGCGACGCGCCCTGCGTCCCGGCAAGATCCGGCGAGCGACAAGCTTCCGGACGCGACAAGACGACAGCCGCGGCAAGGAGCTTGCCGCGGGAAACCCCCACTTCGTGCCCGCGCTCCAGCTTACCTGCTAACGTGTCGCTCTGGGACTCTCCCAAGCACACGTGGCGGGAGGCCGTGCAGCTAGGGGTACGTGGTGGCAAGCGGAGATGAAGAGAAGCCCATCGTGGCAAACGGTGGCACTCCTAACGGTCACCTTTTGCACTGTTTAGGAGACTCAGACAGGCATTTAATACCTTTGTCCCCTGCCGTCAGAGTTAGGTAGGGCGCACTGTATCCACAGTAGCGGTAGCTGCACCTACTGCATCTTTTTCCATTTTTACCCTTCTTGTCTACGTTGCCCCCTGTCGGTGACCCCTTGAGAGTATAAAAGGAGGCGCAAGCGCAACGTGGGGAAAAGAGGGGAAAAAGAGGGAAAATTCGGCCAGTTCGGCTCGTTCAACACCAGGAACACTCTCACGCTCGGTCTGGCAGCGTCCATCGCTCCTGAGCAAGAATCCAATATACACAGACAAGCAGCAGTAGGGTTTTACGCATCCGTGCGGCCCGAAGCTGGGTAAAATCGCCCGCGTGCACTGCCTCGATCCGCTCTTTGTGCGCTCTCCGCCCCCCACCGAACCGAAAGGGGCCCTGTCCCCATAGGTGTTGGCGGGAATCAGCATCGCCCCCGACAGAGTGTGACATTGCTTTCAACACTTTGAAGGAGAAATTGATCACTGCTCCAGTTCTCACTCCGCCTGATGAATCCAAGCCGTACGAGGTCTTTTGTGATGCCTCTCTCCAAGGTCCTGGCGCAGTGTTGATGCAAGAGAAAAAAGTTGTTGCTTATACCTCTCGCCAATTGAAGCCCAATGAGAAGAACTACCCCACTCATGATCTCGAGTTGGCGGCAGTTGTGCATGCTCTTTTGACTTGGAGACATCTCTTATTGGGAAGAAAAGTGGACATTTTCACTGACCACAAGAGTCTCAAGTACATATTCACTCAGCCTAATCTCAACCTCAGGCAAACTCGATGGGTTGAAATGATTCAAGAGTATAATCTGAGTATCGAGTATACTCCAGGCAAGGCCAATGTGATTGTTGACGCATTGAGCAGGAAAGCTTATTGCAACAGCCTGATTCTTAAGCCTTACCAAACCGAGCTTTGTGAAGCTTTCCGCAAACTTAATCTGCAAGTTGTTCCTCAAGGTTTCCTCGCCAACCTTCAAGTCTCTCATACCTTGGAAGACCAGATTCGCCAAGCCCAGCTTCTTGATGCTATGGTGAAAAAGGTGAAGATTGGGATTGCCAAGAGTCAACCCAAGTACACGTGTTACCGCCTTGATGACAAGGATACTCTCTTCTTCGAGGACCGTAATGTTGTACCCAAAGGTGAACTCCGTAAAGTGATCATGAACGAGGCTCACAATTCTCTCCTCTCCATCCACCTTGGGAGCACGAAGATGTATCAGGACCTCAAGCAGACTTATTGGTGGACTCGAATGAAGCGCGAGATTGCTCAATTCGTGAATGAATGTGATGTCTGCAGAAGAGTGAAGGAAGAACACCAAAGACCAGCTGGTCTCCTCCAACCTCTTGCCATTCCAGAGTGGAAGTTTGACCACATCGAAATGGACTTCGTGACTGGTTTTCCAAAGTCTAGGCGTGGCAATGATGCTATATTCGTTGTCGTCGACAAACTCACCAAAGTGGCTCACTTTCTTCCTATCAAAGAGTCAATCACTACAGCTCAATTGGCGGAACTCTATACCTCTCGAATTGTCTCTCTGCACGGTATTCCACAAGTGATCTCTTCAGACCATGGCAGCATCTTTACCTCCAAGTTTTGGGATTCTTTTCAGAAGGCCATGGGCACCAACATCCGCTTCAGCACAGCTTTCCATCCTCAAACTAACGGTCAAGTCGAGCGTGTCAACCAGATTCTTTAAGATATGCTCAGGGCTTGTGTGATCTCCTTCAGCATGAAGTGGGAGGATTGTCTTCCTTATGCTGAATTCTCCTACAACAACAGTTTTCAAGCAAGTTCGGGCAAGGCCCCATTTGAAATTCTGTATGGCAGGAAGTGTCGTAGCCCTCTCAACTGGTCTGAAACCGGTGAACGTCAGCTGCTGGGTAATGACTTAATCACAGAGGCACAGGAAATGTGCAAAGTCATTCGAGATAACCTCAAAGCAGCCCAATCCCGCCAGAAGAGCTACTATGACAGTAAGCACCGTGATTTGGCTTTCGAGATCGGAGATCATGTTTACCTCCGCGTCTCTCCTATGAAAGGTACTCGTCGCTTCGGTATCAAAGGGAAGCTTGCCCCCAGATACGTGGGACCTTTCAAGATTGTCAGCAAGAGAGGCGATCTCGCCTATCGACTCGAGCTTCCTTCAAACTTTGCAAATGTTCATGATGTGTTCCATGTCTCTCAGCTCCGAAAGTGCTTCAAGACTCCTGACCGCACCGTAAACTTCGAGGACATTGAGCTCCAGGAAGATCTCTCCTATCGTGAGCAGCCAGTTGCTATTCTTGAAGAGACTGAACGCAAGACTCGCAACAAGTCAATCAAATTCCTCAAAGTCAAGTGGTCACACCATTCTGACCGTGAAGCTACCTGGGAACGCAAGGATCACCTCCGTTCTGAGTACCCGGCGTTCTTTCAGTCCTAGATCTCGGGACGAGATCCTTTCGTAGTGGTGGAGTGTTGTAACACGCCGGATGTAACTTAACCAATATGTACTCCAACTCTTGCCGTTTCCGGAATTAAGTTATTTTATTTTCTCGGGTTCGGGTTTTTGTCTCCGTGTGTTGTTATCGTTGTCATGCATCTCATATCATGTTATCATGTGCATTGCATTGGCATACGTGTTCATCTCATGCATTCGAGCATTTTCCCCATTGTCCATTTTGCATTCCGGCGCTTTGTTCTCCTCCGGTGGTCATTTCTACCTTTCTTTCATGTGTGGGGATTAAACATTTCCGGATTGGACCGAGACTTGCCACGCGGCCTTGGTTTACTACCGGTAGACCGCTTGTCAAGTTTCGTACCATTTGGACTTCGTTTGATGCTCCAAAGGTTAACCGAAGGACCGAAAAGGCCTCATGTGTGTTGCAGCCCAACACCCCTTCAATTTGGCCCAAAACCCACCAAAACCTTCTCCATCATCTAGAGCGTTCAATCACGATCGCGTGGCCGAAAACCGCACCTCATTTGGACTCTCCTAGCTCCCTCAATGCCTATTTAAAGACACCCCCTCCGAAATTCTCCTTTTCCTTCCCCCAAAACCCTAAAAATTGTCTCGCGCCGCGCCGGACATGTCCGTATCCGGCCGGACAATTCGCGCCGCCGCCCCGGTCCACTAGCTGCACGCCACGTGTCGCCTCGTCCCCGCTGCTGTCGCTCCGGCCCGGGAGGCCCGTGGCCGGCTCCCGCGAGCCCGCGCCTGCTGCCGCCCTCCTACCTCGTCGCGCCGCCCGGGGCTTCTTCTCCCCGTGCTCCGGCGGCCGAGCCCCTCGCCGCCCTCCGACGCCGGCCGCCGTGGTCGCCATCGCCGACCGCCGCCCAGCGCTCCGGAGCCCGCCGCCGCTCCGCCTCGTCGCCGCCCCTCGCCGGCCTGCTGCTCCTCCGGCCCCGCCGCGCCCGGATCCGGCGGGATCCGGTCGGATCCGACCTCTCCGGCCGCCCCCGCGCCAAGTCCGGCGACCTCGCCTCCATTTCCGGCAACCTCGAGCGCGTCTGCTACAGTACCGCTACAGTGCCTGCTACAGTGCCAGATCTGAGATCTAAATCTCGAGGGTTGACTTTCTCCCGAAAACCTAGTTCATATTGCCATGTTCATCGCATCGTAACTTTGCATCCGTCGCTCCGTTTTAGGCATATAGCATATCAAATTGTTCGACTCAGACAACACATCATTTCATTCCATTGCATCATTTTCATTTGAGTTCATCTTGATGCCCGAAATGTTGTTAGAAGAGGGCTACTTGAGATAATTGTCAGATTTACTACTCCATTTAGATATTTGTCATTTTTGCCATGATTATTGTGTGCATGATAGGCCCATGAGCTCTACATGTGTTTTGTTAAGGGTTTTGCCATTTTTCTAGAGGTGCAACCCATGTATTTTTGTGATGTGTGTGGTGACTAGCACAAGCTTGCAAAGTGAGGCACTTGGTAATGCTGATTTCAGGGACTTAGCAATTCCGCCAAGTCCTTGATCTGTTTTTCTCATGATGCCATATGTTCATGTTGTTTCCTAGTGATTCGTGCCTCTTTTAAGGATGATCAGTAAGGATGTTTTGTTAATATTGTAGTTCTCTATCCATCCATGTCTTTTTTTGTAATTATGGAGCACCCTAGCTTGAGTCAATCGAGTTCTACTTTTGCTACTTCGTGAATCTGGGCAGATTGTCTACTTGTTAGCAATTTTGCCGAGGATGTTGTAGTTGATCCGTGCATGCTATGCTATTGTTCTTGCCATGTCTAGCTTCATTTTGTGTATTATTGGTGTATGTATGCTTAGTTTGTCATGACTTGCTCTGTAGCGAGTGCATCGAGCTCGTAAACATGCCTACTTGATATCTGTTTCAGCATGCTCCAGTTTTCACTAAGTCTGAGAACTGATTATGTTTTTGCCATGTTCACATGCTTGCAATTGTATTTTCTGATCCCTTTTGGCTCAAGGTCACTAAGGGACTTTTGTTAAGCTATTTGAGTAGATCCATGCCATGCTTTGCTTTGCCATGTTTAGGTCCTGTAGCATATAGTTTTGTTGCTCCGAAGAGTGCTATCTGATCTGAAATTCCCGACAAGTGTTAATTTCAATAAGTCTGAAATCTGTTTACCATATGCATTTTTGCCATGCTTGTTTGAACCTGTTAATGAATGAATTGGCCGTAGCTCAGTGCTACACTTTTGTTAAGCATCATGAATGCATCCCTGTGATGTATTTTTATGCCATGTTTGGGTGCTTAAGCATGTTCATCTCGTTGCATTTAGACGGCTATTTGTTGTTAATCGCAGAACGTGGCCATATTTGAATTGTTTGCCATTTCCAAACCGTAGCTCCGATTCCGGCGTTCTTTATATTGTTTTCAAGCAATTTCATCTCATCTTTCCAGTGGCACACTTGGATTTCCAAGTTGAAGCCAGGTTCATGCATCCCTTCTCAAATCTTGCATATGCATCCCGCATCGCATCCCGCATAGCATACCATCCTTGCATCATATTGTTTGATCCTTGCACGTGGTTGATTGTGTCCTTGTTGCTTGTTTGTATTGTTTGGGTAGAGCCGTGAGACGAGTTCGCTAACGGGGAGCCCGTTGAGTTTGCTTTCGAGGATCCAGTCAACTCTGACAACTTTGCAGGCAAGATGATCATACCCTTGAAATCACTACTATCTTTGCTATGCTAGATTGCTCACTCTTTTGCTATGCCAATGCTACGATGCCTACCACTTGCTTTCAAGCCTCCCAAATTGCCATGTCAAACCTCTAACCCACCATGTCCTAGCAAACTGTTGATTGGCTATGTTACCGTTTTGCTCAGCCCCTCTTATAGCGTTGCTAGTTGCAGGTGATTCCTTGTTGGAACATTTATTTACTTGTTGGGATATCATTATTTTATCTTGTTATCTTAATGCATCTATATACTTGGTAAAGGGTGGAAGGCTCGGCCCCTCGCCTAGTGTTTTGTTCCACTCTTGCCGCCCTAGTTTCCGTCATATCGGTGTTATGTTCCCGGATTTTGTGTTCCTTACGCGGTTGGGTTATAATGGGAACCCCTTGATAGTTCGCCTTGATTAAAGCTTTTCCAGCAATGCCCAACCTTGGTTTTATCTTTTGCCACCTAGCCTCTTTTCCCTTGGGTTTCCGGTGCCCGAGGGTCGTCTTATTTTAGCGCCCCCCCGGGCCAGTGCTCCTCTGAGTGTTGGTCTAACTGAGCGATGTCCGGGGCTACCAGGGGCAACTCTGGGCTGGCCTACCCGTCATCTTGCTCATCCGGTGTGCCCTGAGAACGAGATATGTGCAGCTCCTATCGGGATTTGTCGGCACATCTGGGTGGTGTTGTTGGTCTTGTTTTAACCTGTCGAAGTGTCTTGAAGAACCAAGGTACCGAGTCAGACCGGAACGTCTCGGGAGGAGGTCTATTCCTTTGTTGACCGTGTGAGCTTGTCATGGGCTAAGTTGGGACTCCCCTGCAGGGATTTGAACTTTCAAAAGCCGTGCCCGCAGTTATGGGCAGATGGGATTTGAACTTTCGAAGTCCCTGTGGCTGACAGTTTACTATTACACCAGATGCAGGGCCTGATGATTCCGCTCCAGGTGATGCACTTGAGCTCAAGTGGGAGTTCGACGAGGACTCTCAACGATACTATGTTTCCTTTCCTGATGATCAGTAGTGGTGCCCAGTTGAGGGTGATCGGGATAGTGTCACATGTTCGGTTATCTTTTATTTTGGCGCCGTAGTCGGGCCGTGAGTGTTTGGATGATGTAATGTTATTTATGTACTTGATTGACGTGGTGAGTGTAAGCCAACTATGTTGTCTCCCCTTTTATTATATATATATTACATGGGATGTTGTGAAGATTGCCTAACTTGCGACATATGCCTTCAATGCGATTATGCCTCTAAGTCGTGCCTTGACACGTGGGAGATATAGTCGCATCGAGGGTCTTATAGGGTAGGTCAAAAGATGTCATGCAAGTTCTTTTCCATAAGCACGTATGACTATATACGGAATACATGCCTACATTACATTAATGAATTGGAGGTAGTTCTGTATCACCCTATGTTATGACTGTTACATGATGAACCGCATCCGGCATAATTATCCATCACTGATCCGGTGCCTACGAGTTTTCCATATACTGGTTCTCGCTTATTTACTTTTCCGCTGCTACTGTTACAATCACTACAAAATACCAAGAACATTACTTTTGTTGTCTTACTTTTGTTGCCGCTACCACCACTATCATATTACTTTGCTACTAAACACTTTGCTGCTGATACTAAGTTTCCAGGTGTGGTTGAATTGACAAATCAGCTGCTAATACTTGAGAATATTCTTCGTCTCCCCTTGTGTCGAATCAATAAATTTGGGTTGAATAATCTACCCTCGAAAGCTATTGCGATCCCCTATACTTGTGGGTTATCAAGACTAATTTCTGGCGCCGTTGCCAGGGAGCATAGCTCTATTCCTTGAGTCACTTGGGATTTATATCTGCTGGACACTATGAAGAACTTGAGAGATCCAAAAACCAAGACTAATTTCTGGCGCCGTTGCTAGGGAGCATAGCTCTATTCCTTGAGTCACTTGGGATTTATATCTGCTGGACACTATGAAGAACTTGAGAGATCCAAAAACCAAGATCTATCCCTCAACTACGAGGGTAGGTAAGGAACTGTCATCTAGCTTTGCACTTGATTCACCTTCTGATATGAGTAAGTTTGTGACACCTACATCTGCTTTTGCTATTCGTTGTGATATGTCGCATGTTATTGATGATGCCACTTCTGCTATGCATGATACTTATGATGAAACTGCTTCTATGCCTGATACTACTGTGCCCCTTGGTGAATTTCTTGATGAACAAATTGCTAGGGCTAGAGAAAAAGAAATTCTTGAATCTGAATACAATGATGATAGTGTTGATGAAAATATGCCTGTTATTCCTGAGGGTTATCTTTTTGATATGGAATATTCTACCGCTATTTTTGCTTGCAAAGATAGATATGATCTTAAGAGGTTATTAATTAAATGGAACAAAGAATCACTTAGAGATAAAATGAGACCTAACCGTGCTTCTTCTACTTCACCTATATGTGTTCCCGATAAGGATTATGAATTCTCTGTTGATCCTGATATAATTACTTTGGTCGAATTTTATCCGTTCTATGGCTATGAATCTGAAACTGTTGTGGCACATCTTACTATGTTAAATGATATAGCTGCCTTGTTCAGTAATAATGAGAGATCGCATTACCTTTATATACTCAAAATATGTCCGTTCTCATTAAAGGGTGATGCTAATATATGGTTTAATTCTCTTGATCCTGGTTGTGTGCGTAGTCCCCAGGATATGATTTATTACTTCTCTGCTAAATATTTCCCTGCACATAAGAAACAAGCTGCTTTGAGGGAAATATACAACTTTTTGCAAATTAAAGAAGAGGGTCTCCCACAAGCTTGGGGGAGGCTTCTCAAGTTACTTAATGCTTTTCCTGATCATCCTCTTAAGAAACCTGAAATACTTGATATCTTTTATAATGGACTAACGGATGCTTCCAGAGATTACCTGGATAGTTGTGCTGGTTCTCTTTTCAGGGAAAGAACACCGAATGAAGCTGAAATTCTATTGAATAATATGTTGACAAATGAAAATAATTGGGCACCTCCTGAGCCAGTTCCTGAGCCATCTCCTGCTCCAATTACTGAGCCTATTCCTAAACCAACTCCGAAGAAGAGAGGTGTTCTATTTCTCAGTCCCAAAGATATGCAAGAGGCAAAGAAATCTATGAAAGAAAAAGGTATTAAAGCTAAAGACGTTAAGAATTTACCTCCTATTGAAGAAATACATGGTCTTAATATAGCGCCTGTTGAAGAAACATATGATCTTAATTTTTTATTTACTGAAGAACCTCCTAATCCTGATATTCCGACACAGGTAGTAAAGGTAAATTCTCTCTATAGATATGATAAAGCCGAAGTCCCTCCTACTAAAATTGCTAGTCAATGCTTGGATGAGTTTGATAACTTTGTGTATAAGAAAGACGACTTCAATGCTTATTTTGGTAGACAATTAAAAGAAAATGCTTATATGATTAGACACTTGGGCGATTATATGTCTGATATTAAAGGTGAACTTAAACTTGTTAGCAAACATGCTTCTATGGTTACCACTCAAGTAGAACAAGTACTTAAGGCTCAAAAAGAAGTGCTTGATGAAATAAATAGTAAGAAAAATGATTATGATGTTAGAGTGGCTACTAGAACTGTTAGAATGACTCAGGAACCTTTGTATCCTGAAGGCCACCCTAAGAGAATCGATCAAGATTCTCAAAGAAATAATATTGATGTTCCTAATTCTTCTAAAAAGAAGAAGAAGAAAAATGATAGAACTGTGCAAACTTCTAGTGAACCTATTGCTGAACCACCTGATAATCCAAATGATATTTCTATGTCAGATGTTGAAACACAATCTGGTAATGAACATGAACCTAGTAAAAATATTAATGATGATGTTCATGATGATGCTCAACCTAGTAATGATAATGATGTAGACATTGAACCTGCTGCTGATCTTGATAACCCACAATCAAAGAATCAACGTTATGATAAAAGAGACTTTATTGCTAGGAAACATGGTAAGAAAGGGAACCTTGGGTTCAGAAACCCATGCCTTTTCCTCCGAAACCATCCAAGAAAAAGGATGATGAGGATTTTGAGCGCTTTGCTGAAATGATTAGGCCTATCTTTTTGCGTATGAGATTAACTGATGTGCTCAAAACAAATCCTTATGCTAAATATATGAAGGATATCATTACTAATAAAAGAAAGATACCGGAAGCTGAAATTTCCACCATGCTTGCTAATTATACTTTTAAGGGTGGAATACCAAAGAAACTTGGAGACCCGGAGTACCTACTATACCTTGCTCCATTAAAAATAATTATATTAAAACTGCTTTATGTGATCTTGGAGCCGGTGTTAGTGTTATGCCTCTCTCTTTATATCGTAGACTTGACTTGAATAAGCTGACACCTACTGAAATATCTTTGCAAATGGCTGATAAATCAACTGCTATACCTGTCGGTATTTGTGAGGATGTGCCTGTTGTGCTTGGAAATGTTACTATTTTAACGGACTTTGTTATACTTGATATTCCCGAGGATGATAGTATGCCTATTATTCTTGGAAGACCTTTTCTTAATACTGCAGGGGCTGTTATTGATTGCAACAAAGGCAATGTCACTTTTCATGTTAATGGTAATGAGCATATGGTACACTTTCCGAGGAAACAACCTCAAGTTCATAGTATCAATTATATTGGGAAAATTCCATCGATTATATTTGGATGTTTTGAATTTCCTCTTCCTACTGTCAAGAAGAAATATGATATTATTATTATTGGGGATGTGCATATCCCCGTTGAGGTAACTTAGTGTTATTCGAAATTGCTCCAGTTTCATGATTATCGGAATGAGTTTGTTAACAAGACTTGATCAACCTTGTTAGTTGATTCTTTTTGATGAGCATGAGATGGATGAAACTAGAAGCACAAACTTCTGTACCCCACTTTTACTTTTTGTTATTTATATTAAATAAAGTAAAAATAGTATTTTCTGTCTGTTTCCTGATTTATCTGTGCAATATAAAAATATCCTGAAAATAAAAGTCCTCAGAATGACATGCCAATTTAATATGATTTTTCAGGAATATTTGAGGATTTACTGTGCAAAAAATACCGCGGGAGGAGCTGCCACCTGGCTACGAGGGTGGTGGGCGCCCCCCCTATAGGGCGCACCACCCTGCCTCGTGGGCCAACGGTGGCCCTCCTCCACTTATCCCAGCACCCATCTTCTTTCTCTATCTCACACAAACCCGAAAAACCAACTCAAGCACGAGTTCCAGCCACTTTTGCTGTGATTTTCGATCTCCTTGCTCAAAGCACCTCTCTCAAAACTACTCGGGGAGATTGTTCCTTGGTAGGTGACTCCTCCATTGGTCCAATTAGTTTTTGTTCTAGTGCTTTATTCTTTGCAAATTTGTGCTGCATAGGTGACCATGTTCCTGAGCTTGCATGTCAAATTTATATGGTTCCAAGTAGTTCTAATGCTTGATATAGGCTCTAGGCACTTGTAGGAGTAGTTGCTATCAGTTTTATTGAAGTTGGTTCACTTTTATTTTGAAGTTACTAAAAATTTCAGAATTTCTCAGAGAAAAACAATATGTTTAGGAAGATGTTCCAAGGTGGTTCCTCTAAGAAGCAAGGACCCAGGATTGCTATGCGCGATGCTGACGAGGATCCACCAAGAGACGCTCCAGTACGGCCTTGCAAATGGCCGTCGGAAAATTTTATGGACCATGCGGGAATTAAAGAAGAATTCAAAGCATATTTGCGCAATGCCGGTCTTGAGGATTTTGAGGCTAACAAATGCCCCGGGTATCATGATCTCACAAGTTCATTTGTGAGGAGGTTTGAGTATTCATCTTCGTGTAATTCTCCTTCAGTCATGTTTGATCTTTATGACAAATCTTATACCATGGACCTAGAGGATTTCACTTCTGCTTGCGAACTTCCATCATGGTGCAGTCTCAGGGATCCCGCTAAATCTGAATTTAGAAACTTTCTTGCTAGTATAACTGTGGGGGAATCCAGAGACATAACGCAGGCTACCACAGGGAGCATTCACCTTCCTGCTATACATTATTTTGATCTCTTCATCGGTAGATGCATAAATGCTAAGGATGAAGCATGTCACATGTGTGTCCCTGATCTTAGCATTCTTAGGAGTGCTGTGTTAGGAGACCAATCTTATCATATGGGAGCCATTGTAGCTCGTAGGTTGCATCATAATAGACATAATGGAGATTTCTTTTGAGGAATTTATGCAACCCGCATAGCTCATTTTCTTGAAATAAACATTCGTGAGGGTGATATGGAGTTGCCTCCTGCATATTTAGATTATAACTCTATGGCTTCGCACCAGTTTGTCGAGAGGCCTGAATCACCTCTCTTATATCGTTTAATTTTTGATAAACGATGTGTTTTCCGTATTACTCTCCGTGCTCCTGCCTTCTTTGATTCACAGGCAAAAGGAAGATATGTTATTACCAGAGAGGAGGCAGAAGTGTACGAGTGGAGAGCGGAGGCACCCCGACTCCACGTTGCAGCTCAGCAGGCGATAACCGCTGCACATCAGTATGATCCCAACTATCCTTCCTCATCACAGTACGACCGCAACAACTATTATTATGGATATCCGCCAGGCCAACCGTGGCCATAGACCAACTTAGGCCAAAAGCCTAAGCTTGGGGGAGTACGTATTTCTCACCGACATTACATTTATGTTCACACACACTCATTGCTAGATGTTGGTGCTCATACCTTTTCACTGTAATATCCATGCTAGTTTATTTTCTTTTTCCTGCTTTCTTCTTGTGTGTTTGTTAAACCTTAAGAAAACCAAAAAAATTAGTAGTAGTTTATTTTTCTTTTGCAGTAGTAAGAATTAAAAAGAAAACCCAAAAATATTTCTCGTTCTTCTTTTGCTTGTTGGGAGCTTTCCCGTGTAAATAGTTTTATTTCTTTTCTTTTATTTGGGGGTCAGTAGGAGAAGACCATAATTAAATTGGTGAAGTGGCTCTTATATGCATTATTGTTGACTTAACCCAGAGCCCATATTGCCTTGTCTTCTCCTGTTTATTGAATGCTTGCAGATTCCAGCTTAGTCCAATGCACGTGCACTCTTATTATTATTCACACCATTCGGTCGTGAAAGTGAAAGGCAATTATGATGATATATGATGGACTGACTGAGATGAGAAAAGCTGGTATGAGCTCGACCTCTTTTGTTTTTGTAAATATGATGAGTCCCTCGTTCTTAATTCAGCTTATTATGAATAAACTTGTTTGCAATGAAAATTAGAGATCATAGTTTCTTGTGCCATGCTTGATTAGCTATGAGTTATAATGGTTTACCTTGTGTGCCAACATGCTATTGAGATGATTATGATGTGGTATGCTGGGGTGGTATCCTCCTTTGAATGATTTAAGTGACTTGACTTGGCACATGTTCACGCATGTAGTTGAAACAAATCAACATAGCCTTCACGATATTTATGTTCATGGTGGATTATATCCTACTCATGCTTGCATCCAATGTTTATTAATTTTAATGCATGTACATGGCTGTTGTCGCTCTCTAGTTGGTCGCTTCCCAGTCTTTTGCTAGCCTTCACCTGTACTAAGCGGGAATACTGCTTGTCCATCCAATCCCTTAAACCCCAAAGTAATTCCAGATGAGTCCACCATACCTTCCTATATGCGGTATCTACCTGCTGTTCCAAGTAAATTTGTATGTGCCAAACTCTAAACCTTCAAATAAATATTCTGTTTTGTATGCTCGAATAGCTCATATATCAACAAAGGCTGTCCTTATCTTCTGTGTTAGGCGGGTTATTCTCAACAGGAGTGGACTCCGCTCCTCACTGACGAGAAAATGGCTGGTCACCGGGATGCCCAGTCCCATGCTTTATGCAAACTAAATCAAAATTAATTGCAAACAAAACTCCCCCTGGGACCTGATGTATGTTGGAGGCACTTGTTGTTTCGAGCAAGCCATGGATTGATGCTTGTTGGTGGAGGGGAGTATAAACTTTACCATTCTGTTTGGGAACCGCCTATAATGTGTTTAGCATGGAAGATATCGCCATCTCTTAGTTGTTACGTTGACAATGAAAGTATACCGCTCAAAATACAATTTATCTCTATTTCAAAACCGAGCTCTGGCACCTCTACAAATCCCTGCTTCCCTCTGTGAAGGGCCTATCAATTTACTTTTATGTTGAGTCATCACCCTCTTATTAAAAATCACTAGCTGGAGAGCACAGCCGTCATTTGCATTCATTACTGTTAATTTATATTGGGTATGACTATGATTGGATCTCTTTTACCATGAATTACAATGTCTAGTCAGTCCTTGATCTTTAAAGGTGCTCTGCATTTATGTTTTGCGGTCTCAGAAAGGGCTAGCGAGATACCATCTTGTTATATCATATTATGATTGTTTTGAGAAAGTGTTGTCATCCGAGATTTATTATTATGACTTGCTAGTTGATTATGCTATTGATATGAGTAATCATGAGACCTGAGAATTATTGCAAATGTGGTTACTTATGATTTATGCTGAAAACTTGAATGCTTTCTTGACATAGTTACAACAACAAGAGCAAACAGAGTTTGTAAATGTTTTTCTTTCTTTCTTTCAGTTTGTCAACTGAATTGCTTGAGGACAAGCAAGGGTTTAAGCTTGGGGGAATTGATACGTCTCCGTCGTATCTACTTTTCCAAACACTTTTCCCCTTGTTTTGGACTCTAACTTGTATGATTTGAATGGAACTAACCCGGACTGACGCTGTTTTCAGCAGAATTACCATGATGTTGTTTTATGTGCAGAAAAAAAATATTCTCGGAATGACCTGAAACTCCACGGAACATCTTAGAAAAAACAATAAAAAATCCTCGCCAAAGATGAAGACCAGGGGGCCCACACCCTTCTCACAAGGGTGGGGGGCGCCCCCCCTAGGGCGCACCCCCATACCTCGTGGGCCCCCTGTTGCGTCTCCGACTCCAACTCCACCTCCATATATTGAGTTTCGATGAGAATAAAATCAGAGAGAAGAAATCATCACGTTTTATGATACGGAGCCGCCGCCAAGCCCTAAAACCTCCCGGCAGGGCTGATCTAGAGTCTGTTCGGGACTCCGGAGAGGGGGATTCGTCGCCGTCGTCATCATCAACCATCCTCCATCACCAATTTCATGATGCTCACCGCCATGCATGAATAATTGCATCGTAGGCTTGCTGGACGGTGATGGGTTGGATGAGATTTATCATGTAATCGAGTTAGTTTTGTTAGGGTATGATCCCTAGTATCCATTATGTTCTGAGATTGATGTTGCTATGACTTTGCGATGCTTAATGCTTGTCACTAGGGCCCAAGTGCCATGATTTCAGATCTGAACCTATTATGTTTTCATGAATATATGTGAGTTCTAGATCCTATCTTGCAAGTCTATAGTCACCTACTATGTGTTATGATCCGGCAACCCCGAAGTGACAATAATTGGGACCACTCCCGGTGATGACCATAGTTTGAGGAGTTCATGTATTCACTATGTGCTAATGCTTTGTTCCGGTTCTCTATTAAAAGGAGGCCTTAATATCCCTTAGTTTCCGTAAGGACCCCGCTGCCACGGGAGGGTAGGACAAAAGATGTCATGCAAGTTCTTTTCCATAAGCACGTATGACTATATACGGAATACATGCCTACATTACATTGATGAATTGGAGCTAGTTCTGTGTCACCCTATGTTATGACTATTACATGATGAACCGCATCCGGCATAATTATCCATCACTGATCCGGTGCCTATGAGTTTTCCATATACTGGTTCTCGCTTATTTACTTTTCCGCTGCTACTGTTACAATCACTACAAAATACCAAAAACATTACTTTTGTTGTCTTACTTGTGTTGCCGCTACCACCACTATCATATTACTTTGCTACTAATCACTTTGCTGCAGATACTAAGTTTCCAGGTGTGGTTGAATTGACCACTCAACTGCTAATACTTGAGAATATTCTTTGGCTCCCCTTGTGTCGAGTCAATAAATTTGAGTTGAATACTCTACCCTCGAAAGCTGTTGCAATCCCCTATACTTGTGGGTTATCAGGTGCTGCTACTGGGTGGAGGATGTACCAAACCATCAATGGATGGCAAGGAGTAACCACTTGGAAACAATTTAAGTTGACTCTGCCAAAGTCTCGGCTGGTGTCCCAAAAGTTGAAGCCATATGGAAAGGATATGAAGAAACCTTGTGCATGCAAGATTTGTGGAGAATTGGACACGCCCATAAAGAACACAAGGATGAATGCCCTAATTGTGAAGGAAGTCACCCAGTTGAAAAATGCCCAACTAGGCAGATTACTTGTTTCTTGTGTGAAGGAACTACCCACTATCCTGCTCCATGCCACATTTAGCCCATGGTACAACGAACCATCCAGCAGAGGAAAGAAGTAATGAAAGGAGCCCTCATGGAAATTTTAGAAGAAACTGTGATGAAGGAAGAGATGGAGGACAGATCTAAAGAAGACCCGAGTAAACCCTGCACTAAGTCTTGCTATTCATGTGGAGAAGGACACATCTCCCAAAATTGTTTGAATGGGGATCTAGTAGAATTCCCGACAGAGGAAGTAGAATACGACCACAGGAAATAGAAGCCCTGATTGGAATGGAAAGGTCTAGGAAGAGAAACCGATTGGAGCCGAGGAGGAACCTGAGTCATATCACCTATTACAGGTGCAAGGAGTCAGGGCACTACCTCAGCAATTGCCCAAAAAGGAAACCTCGAGACTTGTCAGAGGTAATATGTTTTCGTTGTAATGGAGCATGGCACTTTGCCAGAGAATGCCCCAAGGAGAAGGAAACTTGTGCTAGATAGTTGAGTTTTCAACAAAAGAAATGGAGTAGTAGAAGTCAGAACATTTTCTTTTATATTGAGGTGTTGAGTTGAGACATGTAATGGAAAAGCAAGAGATTGTAATCATTGGAGAATGAATAATGTTAGCATCGTTGGTACTGATATGGATTTTATGAGTTGTTACTCTATGAAGAAGATTTTTGACCATTTTCAAGGATATGAGAACTATGGTCTATGGATGAATTTGTGCATTTCAAGGGTGGTAGTACCCTATAAGAACCCTTGACCCCTGGAAAAGAAAAGTATACTCCACTGAATGGATTTCACACAAAATGAATACGAGTTTTGTCTCGATATGTGTGATACCCCAAGAGTATGTGGGATGAAGTGGAGACCGTCAGTTGTTTGGACCAAATGTGATCAAGGAGTCAGAAGAGAATATTAAGTTGATTCGAGATAGACTGAAGGTAGCTCAGTCTGGACAGAAGAGTTATGCAGACTCAAAAAACGCAAGGAGGTAGTCTATGAAATTGGAGACAGAGCATGTCTTCGTGTGTCCCTCTGCGATGAGTTAAACGATTTGGAGTTAAGGGACAGTTAGCCCCGAGATTTGTAGGACCATACCGAGTTTTTGGAGCGTGTGGGAGAAGTGGCCAACATGTTGGAGTCACCCGAAGGACTGTCAGGAGTTCATGATGTGTTTCACGTTTTCCCATTTGAAGAATTGCCATGCAGAGATGACCAGTATTCCCCTGTAAGCATGCTTGATCCTGGAAAGGATAATGATGTTCCAGGAAGTAGAGTATAGACTTCATAAGTATAAGTTTTTATCTCGGTATGTGGGATATCCCACGAGGATGAAGAGATGAATTACTATTGGATATAAAGGAGGTATGATGTTGGTATTATGGATCAATAGAAACTCCATGAGGAGTCTGAGTAATCACGTTTTAGTTTGGTACTAATAGAAGGAAGGGAGACAATACAATTGGATGGATTTTAAGTATGGTAGGAAGCTGGAAGTTGGATGATGGAATAATGATCAGTTTCCCGATGATAAGTTCAAGGACTACAAGTGATGAGATGGGCCATAACCCACAGGCCCCAGGACCTGCCAAGAAGCAAGTACATTCTTGCTGAAGGAAAACCCTGGAAGAGATTACGACCTTACCCACCGACGATTTTATAGGAGTAACACAAAACCTGAGAGTTGTGAAGGAATGATAGATGTTTGTTTGGCTTGCAGAATGAATGGATTTATCCGAACTTGGTTCGTCGACAAGAGAAATTCTGCAATGCTTGTGAGGATGACCGAGTGTTAGAATGCGAGATTCGCTAAACCATATACATGGTAATGATTTGGGTGCGGGATGAATTGATCACCATACCGACTTACTCTTATTATTCGCCTTGCTATATGGGATGGTAAATCTGAGAGACTTACCTATAGTAGAGAGACGGCGATCAAAGCTTGTTTAAACCCTAGAATGGTATAAGATTTTTTTCCCTTGTACACGACAGCTTTTGCCAACCGCAGGTTATACGGTGAGGATCAACTAGACCCATTTCATGCAGGAGAAACCCTAAATTGTTAACCACCATGAGATATCGATAGTTAGTTAGTACTGGCGCCAGACTCGTCAGCTAAGAAGACCCAATCTCGGAATAACCTTACCAAGATGAAAGGACAGAAGAATTGAGGAAAAGGTTATGCCACTATCGGAAGAGCTCAGAGAAGGAATTTTCTCGAGGATCTGAGAAGACCGACACTGTCAAGAATAAGGATAGAGCATATGAGTTTTGATGGAATAGTAACCCTGCTTCTAAGGGTGGTAGCACCCCAGACCCCCTTGTGATGATCGATGGATTTTGAGAAGACCCCAAACCCAACCTATTTCTTTCTAGCCTCTCCGAATCTCGAGGATGAGATTCATTTTAAGGGTGGTATCTTTGTAACATCCCAAAATTCTAAATTTGGGAATGTTATATAAATAGATAGATTTGATTGATTGTTTGATTGATTGGCTGAAAGTGAGTGAATTTGAAACTTTTTGAAAGTTAAATGAGAGGGAATAAAAGGACTTTCCCAAACTTTCATTTTTCATTTTGATCTCCGTGAATTCAAACTCTTTTCAGATACAAAACCCGAGAGAGAAGATGACATGACTTCTTCCAGTTAATTAAATGAAAAGGGTTTTTGAAAATATTTGAATTTCATTTGGAAATTTTTTCCAACTCAGAAACTTTATGCAACTCAATGATTTTCATGAGAGAAGATAAAATGACTTCTTCAAATTATATGAAATATGAGTTGGGAGTTTCAAAGATCAAATTTAAAGTCCTTTTGGATTTTATTTTCAATTTGGAGTTATTTGGATTTTATTCAAATTATTTTTCTCCAAAAATAAAATATATGGAAAATAGGGTAACATGATTCCCTACATCAGAAAATTGGAGAGAAATAAATTTGAAATCATTTTGGTATTCTTAAAATGATTTCTATTGGACTTTATTAGAGTAGGAGCACATTTTGAACTATCTGAATTTGTATGAATTCTATTTGACTCTAGACAAAAGTCCATGCTGTAGAAAATCTTTTTCTGAAAATTTTGATATATTATATGCCCATATAATATATTTGTTCTTTTCTGTTTTTATTTGTCTGATGATGCCCTGCACGCTGTTGCGAAAATGTTTGCAATATTTCAATGAGATTTTGATTATATGGAACATGAATTCTTGAAACAATAGTTTCTGAAAGTATATAAGAATTAAATATAAATAGCATAATAAAATGGAATTTTACATGCATGCATGTTGTAGTGGATTTTTAATATGCATAGTTGCATGTTGAGGTGGGCTTTTTCTTATGCATGTTGAATGATGAGGTGGCATACTTGCATGTTGAGAGAAATATCTTGGTGGGGGCTAGCTATTTAGATATAGAAGATTATCTGAATTTGTATGAATTTTATTTGACTCTAGACAAAAGTTCATGCTGTAGAAAATCTTTTTATGAAAATTTTGATATATTATATGCCCATATAATATATTTGTTCTTTTCTGTTTTTATTTGTCTGAGTAAATGTTTTATTTAAAAAAAAATCTTCTTAGCCAGACCGGGCCAACTGGGCAGAAGCCCAGCAAGCCGGCCCAGCCTAGCCGCGCCACTCGTCTCCGAGCTCGGGACAGAGTCCCGAGCGATCCCGCGCCGCCACCGAGTCCGACCAGGACTCTGTCCAGGCCGCCGCCTTGCCCCCTCCTCCACCAATGCGCCGCCCCGGCCTCCCCTCCCCTCGCCTCGCCTCGCCTCACATCTCGCGCCCCGTCGCCGCCGGTGAGATCCGCCGCCTCGCGCCACCGCTCGCCGCACTCTGCCCGCGCCACCGTCGCACTCCACTCGCACCGGGCCGCCGCTTGCTGCCAGCACCACCACGCCTCCTCCCCGCGCCGCGTACTTGCCTCGCCGCGCCGCATCCCGCCATCGCTGGAGTTCATCACCGCCGCCACCGGTCTTTTCTTTGAACCGGTAAAAACCGCCCCGTCCGGTTTTTCTTTTAGTTCGGTTTAGTCGGTTTATTACTAGGTTTAATTATATAGAGAACGCTCACTAGTTTAGATTTGTAATGATCAGTTTTCACTAGGATAGTCTCTTTAGCGAACGTTCGTTAGATAGGTTTTTCTTTTTCTGTTTTAATTTCGGCTAGGGACCTAGATGTAATTATCTTTCTTACAAATTAGTCCCTCTACTTCAAACGACCACATCTTTTTACTCGTTAGTCCAAATCCAACGAAAGCAACGCCCACTTATTTGTTATGATCTCCTCTATCCAGTAATCCAACTCAAACATGTTTTTGAAATTTTAAATTTTGAATTAGACCAGATTTGTATTCAAACTTCGTTTGATCATAACTTGAGTTTCGTAGCTCCGTTTGAGTTGATTCTTTTTGCAAATCGAAGCTCTTGACCTAAACTTTCTGATAAGGCCAAATTCACTTAATTTTGGTACTGTTAGATATTTTTTTATGTTGCAAGAGTTATTTGCTTGGTTTTGATGTTTTCCAAATCGTCTTCTTCGTTCTTTCTGATCTTTTGAGTGATAGCTTATGTGTGGTTACTATTGCTTGCTTACGATAGATTGACTGGAGTGTGACGAGTAGAACCATCAGGAGTTTTGAGTGCGAGTCATCTTCATCAACATTGCAGGAAAGTTCTCACTTTGATCATATTCCATTCATACCTAGTTTTTTTGCATTAGTTTCAACCTCAAACATTGCATGAGTAGCATTGATAACATGTGGGTATTGGGAAGTAGTTGATGAGGTAGGAACCTATTGCCCTGCATCCAAACCTTGGGAGTTACTATTATGTTATGCTTATACTGCTATGCTATGCTCGTAGACGTGGATTGGGTTTGAGAGTATTCATGACAGATGTGAGATTGTTAATTAATGGTTTACTTAAGGTGGCAACTTAACACACATCTGGGTGGATTGAGGCACCTTGATATTCCAGCGATTGCTTGTTTTTTTAAGGACCGCCACCCAGGCTCAAAGGGATCATGAGATTATTCATACTAGAAAATTCCGTGGCAGCCACAAGCTATTATGGGCTCTAGCATAGTTGATTAAGTCGTGTGAACTCTTACAGTGGTAGACTTGCAGATGTAGGGGTAGTAGGTGGTACGGTCTACCCATCGTAAGGTGCAAACACTTCTGAAAGACTATGTGTCGGTCATCCGTTTCTCAAACACCATGTAGTGCGAGAAATCCAACAGAGGAGATCGAGTCTTGTGGGGAAAAGTGCGCAAACCTCTGCAGAGTGTATAAACTAATCATGATTAGCCGTGTCCCCGTTTATGGACATCTTGAGTATCTAGTACTTGGATTATCATGTGAATCTCATCATGTGACTTTAATTAATCTTGTTGGGTTTTAATGATGATGCTTAATTGGGATTGAGAGGGTGTCTACACTCTCAATGTTAACAACCACCATGATAGTTAAATAAAATTTATTCCTTTGTAGTAGGGAAAAATTGGCCTTTCGCAAAAACCTTATAACCATAGAGCTTTTCCACCAGCCATATATGCATGTAGTGAAAGCCATTGTTCATCATTTCTCTATGGTGTGAATTTTCCAGTACATTCAATGTACTGACCCTTTGTGGCTGCAACGTCTCATGTTGCAGGACTTCTTACGACGAGTAAGTGATACGTTAGGGTTACGATTTCTACACTCAACTTTGCCGTTGGTGTTGATGGGAATCCACAACCTTGTTACTTCCGCTATTTGGATTGAGGTAATTGTATTTTACGTTACTTTATACATGTGATTTACCTCTGTTATAAATCCTCAAGTACTGTGTGTGTCAGCATACCGATCCAGGGATGACACTGAAGCACAGAGACTTGACCGTCTGAGGTCGGGTCGCTACATCTTTACTATTCAATTCACTGAGCAAATCATTTTGAGCTTTAAGTACTTGTTCTACTTGAGTGGTAACCATGGAAGCATGTTTACTAATAAGTTTAAGATCACCTTAAACATTAGCCATATAATCACCCAAGTGTTCAAGCATATTTGAATTGCATTTCAATTGTCTACCAAAATTAGCATTAAAGTCTTCTTGCTTAGCCATAAATTTATCAAACTCATTTAAGCATGGGCTAGCAAATTTAGTAAATGGGATTTCAGCCTTATCATATCTATAGAGAGAATTTACCTTTACTACCTGTGTCGGGTTATCAAGACCATGAGTTTCTTCAATAGGTAATGGATTAAGATTATATGTTTCTTCAACAGGCGGTAAATTAAGATCATGTATTTCTTCAATAGGAGGTAAATTATTAACATCTTCAGCTTTAATAACTTTTTCTTTCATAGATTTCTTTGCCTCTTGCATATCTTCAGGACTGAGAAATAGAATACCCCTCTTCTTTGGAGTTGGTTTAGGAATAGGCTTAGGAGTTGGCTCCGGAGGTGTCCAATTATTTTCATTTGTCAACATATTGTTCAATAGAATTTCAGCTTCATCTAGTGTTCTTTCCCTGAAAACAGAACCAGCACAACTATCCAGGTTATCTCTGGAGGCATCGGTTAGTCCGTTATAAAAGATATCAAGTATTTTATTTTTCTTAAGAGGATGATCAAGCAAAGCATTAAGTAATTGGAGAAGCCTCCCCCAAGCTTGTGGGGGACTCTCTTCTACAATTTGCACAAAATTATATATATCCCTTAAAGCAGCTTGTTTCTTATGACCAGGGAAATATTTAGCAGAGAAGTAATAAATCATATCCTGGGGACTACGCACACAACAAGGATCAAGAGAATTAAACCATATCTTAGCATTACCCTTTAATGAGAACGGAAATATTTTGAGGATGTAAAAGTAACGAGTTCTCTCATCTTTAGTGAACAGGGTGGCTATATCATTCAATTTAGTAAGATGTGCCACAACAGTTTTAGATTCATAACCATGAAAAGGATCAGATTCAACCAAAGTAATTATATCAAGATCAACAGAGAATTCATAATCCTTATCAGTAACACAGATAGGTGAAGTAGCAAAATCAGGGTCAAGTTCTTCATAATGATAAGCAGATATATATCCCAAGTGACTCAAAGAATAGAGCTATGCTCCCCGACAACGATGCTAGAAAATAGTCTTGATAACCCACAAGTATAGGGGATCGCAACAGTTTTCGAAAGTAAAGTATTCAACCCAAATTTATTGATTCGACACAAGGGGAGCCAAAGAATACTCTCAAGTGTTAGCAGCTGAGTTGTCAATTCAACCACACCTGGAAACTTAATATCTGCAGCAAAGTGTTTAGTAGAAAGTAATATGATTGTAGTGGTAATGGTAGCAAGAGGTAACAGTAGTAAAAGCAATGTTTTTGGTATTTTGTAGTGACGATAGCAATAGCAACGGGAAAGTAAATAAGCGAAGAACAATATATGGAAAGCTCATAGGCAATGGATCAGTGCTGAAGAATTATGCCGGATGCGGTTCATCATGTAACAGTCATAACCTAGGGTGACATAGAACTAGCTCCATTTCATTGATATAATGTAGGCATGTATTCTGAATATTGTCATACGTGCTGATGGAAAAGAACTTGCATGACATCTTTTGTCCTACCCTCCCGTTGCAGCGGGGTCCTTACGGAAACTATGGGATATTAAGGCCTCCTTTTAATAGAGAACCGGAACAAAGCATTAACACATAGTGAATACATGAACTCCTCAAACTGCGGTCATCACTGGTAAGTATCCCGATTATTGTCACTTCGGGGTTAACGGATCATACCACATAATAGGTGACTATAGACTTGCAAGATAGGATCAAGAACACTCATATATTGATGAAAACATAATAGGTTTAGATCTGAAATCATGGCACTCGGGCCCTAGTGACAAGCATTAAGCATAGCAAAGTCATAGCAACATCAATCTCAGAACATAGTTGACACTAGGGATCAAACCCTAACAAAACTAACTCGATTACATGATAGATCCCATCCAACCCATCACCGTCCAGCAACCCTACGATGGAATTACTCACGCACGGCGGTGAGCATCATGAAATTGGTGATGGAGGATGGTTGATGATGACGATGGCGACGGTTTCCCCTCTCCGGAGCCTCGAACGGAATCCAGATCAGCCCTCCCGAGAGGTTTTAGGGCTTGGCGGCGGCTCCGTATCATAAAACGCGATGATTTCTTCTCTCTGATTTTTCCCCACGAAACTCAATATATGGAGTTGGAGTTGGAGTCGGAGAGGAAACAGGGGGCCCACGAGGTAGGGGGCACGCCCTAGGGGGGCAGGCGTGCCCCCACCCTCGTGGAGAGGTGGTGGGCCCCCTGGCCTTCATCTTTTGCAGGTATTTTTCTTATTTCTGAAAAGTGGCTCCGCGAAGTTTCAGGTCATTCCAAGAACGTTTGAGAGTATTCTGCTGAAAACAACGTAAGTCCGGGTTAGTTCCATTCAAATCATGCAAGTTAGAGTCCAAAACAAGGGCAAAAGTTTTCGGAAAAGTAGATACGTTGGAGACATATCAACCAGCTACGGAAGTAGAAGCAGGAGGGGCGGTTGGGCCAGAAGCGGCTCCAAGCAGTGTCGGAACAGAAGTAGCGTCCTGGGAGATCAACCCCGACCGGTCCCTCGTCGGGACGACGGGCAAATCTCCCCTCTCCAAGCGGTCGCCGGCCTCGTCATCCTCAGGAAAGGCTCGGAGGATGTCAGCTTTACTCAAGGGGGAGGTCTCTGCTACCTCTTGAGCACTTGCGTTGGTTTTCCCTTGAAGAGGAAAGGGTGGTGCAGCAAAGTCGCGTAAGTATTTCCTTCAGTTTTTGAGAACCAAGGTATCAATCCAGTAGGAGGCTACGCGCGAGTCCCTCGCACCTACACAAAAAAAATAAAACCTCGCAACCAACGCGATAAGGGGTTGTCAATACCTACACGATCAATTACGACAGTGAGATCTGATAGATATGATAAGATAATATTTTTGGTATTTTTATGATAAAGATGCAAAGTAAAATAAAAGCAATGAAAATAACTAAGTATTGGAAGATTAATATGATGAAGATAGACCCGGGGGCCATAGGTTTCACTAGTGGCTTCTCTCAAGAGCATAAGTATTTTACGGCGGGTGAACAAATTACTGTTGAGCAATTGACAGAATTAAGCATAGTTATGAGAATATCTAGGTTTAATCATGTATATAGGCATCACGTCCAAGACAAGTAGACCGACTCCTACCTGCATCTACTACTATTACTCCACACATCGACTGCTATCCAGCATGCATCTAGAGTATTAAGTTCATAAGAACAGAGTAATGCCTAAGCAAGATGACATGATGTAGAGGGATAAACTCATGCAATATGATGAAAACCCCATCTTGTTATCCTCGATGGCAATAATACAATACAATATGTGCCTTGCTACCCCTACTGTCACTGGGAAAGGATACCACAGGATTGAACCCAAAGCTAAGCACTTCTCCCATTGCAAGAAAGATCAATCTAGTAGGCCAAACCAAAGTGATAATTCGAAGAGACGTGCAAAGATAACCAATCATACATAAAAGAATTCAGAGAAGATTCAAATATTGTTCATAGATAAACTTGATCATAAAGCCACAATTCAACGGTCTCAACAAACACACCGCAAAAGAAGATTACATCAAATATATCTCCACAAGAGAGGGGGAGAACTTTGTATTGAGATCCAAAAAGAGAGAAGAAGCCATCTAGCTAATTACTATGGACCCGAAGGTCTGAGGTAAACTACTCACACTTCATCGCAGAGGCTTTGGTGTTGATGTAGAAGCCCTCCTTCATCGATGCCCCCTCCGGCGGAGCTCCGGAACAGGCCCCAAGATGGGATCTCGTGGATACAGAAAGTTACGGCGGTGGAATTAGCGTTTTGGCTCTGTATCTGATCGTTTGGTGGTACGTAGGTATATATAGGAGGAAGAAGTATGTCGGTGGAGCAACAGGGGGCCCACGAGGGTGGCTGGCGCGCCTGGGGGGGTACGCGCGCCCCCCTACCTCGTGGCCTCCCTGTTGGTTGCTTGACATAGGGTCCAAGTCTCCTGGATCTTGTTCGTTCAAAAAATCACGTTCCCGAAGGTTTCATTCCGTTTGGACTCCGTTTGGTATTCCTTTTCTTCGAAACCCTAAAAGAGGCAAAAAAAACAGCAATTCTAGGCTGGGCCTCCGGTTAATAGGTTAGTCCCAAAAATAATATAAAAGTGGATAGTAAAGCCCAATAATTTCCAAAACGGAAGATAATATAGCATGGAGCAATCAGAAATTATAGATACGTTTCAGACATATCAAGCATCCCCAAGTTTAATTATTGCTCGTCCTCAAGTAGGTAAATGATAAAAACAAATTTTTTGATGTGGAATGCTACTTGGCATAATTTCAATGTAATTCTTCTTAATTGTGGTATGGATATTCAGATCCGAAAGATTTAAGTCAAAAGTTCAATATTGACATAGAGATAATAATACTTCAAGCATACTAACTAAGCAATTATGTCTTCTCAAAATAACATGGCCAAAGAAAGTTATCCCTACAAAATCATATAGTCTGGCTATGCTCTATCTTAACCACACAAAGTATTTAAATCATGCACAACCCCGATGACAAGCCAAGCAATTATTTCATACATTCGGTGTTGTCAAACTTTTTCAATCTTCACGCAATACATGAGTGTGAGCCATGGACATAGCACTTTAGGTGGAATAGAATGGTGGTTGTGGAGAAGACCAAAGGGAGAAGATAGTCTCACATCAACTAGGCGTATCAACGGGCTACAGAGATTCCCATCAATAGATATCAATATGAGTGAGTAGGGATTGTCATACAACAGATGCACTAGAGCTATAAGTATATGAAAGCTCAAAAAGAAACTAAGTGGGTGTGCATCCAACTTGCTTGCTCACGAAGACCTAGGGCATTTTGAGGAAGCCCATCATTGGAATATACAAGCCAAGTTCTATAATGAAAAATTCCCACTAGTATATGAAAGTGCTAATGAGACTCTCTATCATGAAGATCATGGTGCTACTTTGAAGCACAAGTGTGGTAAAGGGATAGTAGCATTGTCCCTTCTCTCTTTTTCTCTCATATTTTTTTATTTCGGCCTTTTTATGGCCTCTTTTTTTCCGTCCGGAGTCTCATCCCGACTTGTGGGGGAATCATAGTCTCCATCATCCTTTCCTCACTGGGACAATGCTCTAATAATGATGATCATCACACTTTTATTTTCTTACAACTCAAGAATTACTACTTGATACTTAGAACAAAATATGACTCTATGTGAATGCCTCCGGCGGTGTACCGGGATATGCAATGACTCATGAGTGACATGTATGAAAGAATTATGAACTGTGGCTTTGCCACAAATACAATGTCAACTACATGAACATGCAAAGCAATATGACAATGATGGAGCGTGTCATAATAATCGGAATGGTGGGAAGTTGCATGGCAATATATCTCAGAATGGCTATGGAAATGCCATGATAGGTAGGTATGGTGGCTGTTTTGAGGAAGGTATATTGTGGGTGTATGATACCAGAGAAAGGTGTGCGGTATTAGAGAGGCTAGCAATGGTGGAAGGGTGAGAGTGCGTATGATGCATGGACTCAACATTAGTCGTAAGGAACTCATATACTTATTGCAAAAATCTACAAGTTAACAAAGCAAAGTATTACGCGCATTCTCCTTGGGGGATAGATTGGTAGGAAAAGACCATCGCTCGTCCCCGACCACCACTCATAAGGAAGACAATCAATAAATAAATCATGCTCCGACTTCATCACATAACGGCTCACCATACGTGCATGCTACGGGAATCACAAACTTTAACACAACTATTTCTCAAATTCACAACTACTCAACTAGCATGACTCTAATATCACCATCTCCATATCTCAAAACAATTATCAAGTATCAAACTTCTCATAGTATTCAACACACTCATAAGAGAATTTTATTATTAATCTTGTATACCTAGCATATATGATTATTTAAGGAAATTACCATGCTATTTAAGACTCTCAAAATAATCTAAGTGAAGCATGAGAGATCAATAGTTTCTATAAAACAAATCTACCACCGTGCTCTAAAAGATATAAGTGAAGCACTAGAGCAAAACTATATAACTCAAAAGATATAATGAAGCACATAGATTATTCTAATAATTTCCAAATCATGTGTGTCCCTCTAAAAAGGTGTGTACATCAAAGATGATTGTGTTAAACTAAAAATTGAAGACTCAAATCATACAAGACGCTCCAAGCAAAACACATATCATGTGGTGAATAAAATATAGCTCCAAGTAAAGTTACCGATAGAAGTAGACGAAAGAGGGGATGCCTTCTGGAGCATCCCCAAGCTTTGGCTTTTAGGTACCCTTAGATTATCTTGGGGGTGCCATGGGAATCCCCAAGCTAAAGATCTTGCCACTCCTTGTTCCATAATCCATCAAATCTTTACCCAAAACTTGAAAACTTCACAACAGAAAACTTAAAGTAGAAAATCTCGTGAGCTCCGTTAGCGAAAGAAAACAAAAGACCACTTAAAGGTACTGTAATGAACTCATTATTTATTTATATTGGTGTTAAACCTACTGTATTCCAACTTCTCTATGGTTTATAAACTATTTTACTAGTCATAGATTCATCAAAATAAGCAAACAACACACGAAAAACAGAATCTGTCAAAAACAGAACAGTCTGTAGTAATCTGTAGCTAGCGCAAGATCTGGAACCCCAAAAATTCTAAAAAAAATTCTGGACGTGAGGAATTTACCTATTAATCATCTGCAAAAATAATTAACTAAATATCACTTTCCAAATAAAAATTACAGCAGATATTGTGAGCGCTAAAGTTTCTGTTTTTTACAGCAAGATTAAAAAGACTTTCCGCAAGTCTTCCCAACGGTTCTACTTGGCAGAAACACTAATTAAAAACAAAAACACAACCAAAACAGATGCTAGATAAATTATTTATTACTAAACAGGAGCAAAAAGCAAGGAATAAAAATAAAATTGGGTTGCCTCCCAACAAGCGCTATCGTTTAACGCCCCTAGCTAGGCATAAAAAGCAAGGATAGATCTAGGTATTGCCATCGTTGGCAGGCAATCCATAAGTGGCTCTCATAATAGATTCATAAGGTAATTTAATTTTATTTCTAGGAAAGTGTTACATGCCTTTCCTTAACGGAAATTGGAATCTAATATTTCCTTCCTTCATATTAATAATTGCACCAATCGTTCTAAGGAAAGGTCTACCAAGAATAATAGGACATGAAGGATTGCAATCTATATCAAGAATGATAAAATCTATGGGCACATAATTCCTATTTGCAACAATAAGAACATCATTAATTCTTCCCATAGGTTTCTTAATAGTGGAATCCGCAAGGGGCAAGTTTAGAGAGCAATCATCAAAATCACGGAAACCTAACAAATCGCACCATGTCTTTGGAATCATGGAAACACTAGCACCCAAATCACACTAAGCATAGCATTCATGATATTTAATTTTAATGTTAATAGTTGTTTCCCACTCATCATAAAGTTTTCTAGGGATATAAACTTCCAACTCAAGTTTTTCTTCATAAGATTGCATCAAAGCATCAACGATATGTTTGGTAAAGCTTTATTTTGACTATAAGCATGAGGAGAATTTAGCTTGGATTGCAACAAGGAAACACAATCTATCAAAGAGCAGCTATTATAATTAAATTCCTTGAAATCCAAAATAGTAGGTTCATTAACATCTAGAGTTTTGATCTCTTCAATCCCACTTTTATCAAATTTAGCATCATGATTTAAAAACTCCGAATTTTTGGAACGCCTTCTAGGCAAAGGTGGATCATATTCAGTCCCATTATTATCAAGATTCATATTGCAAAACAAAGATTTAATATGGGACACATCAATAACTTTTAGATCTTCATCTTTATTATCATGGAAACTAGAAGACCACGCTCTTAGAAAGGAATCTTTCTTAGCACACATCCTAGCGGTGATTTCTTTGCACTCATCAATGGAAATTCTCATGGCTTTGAGAGACTCATTGATATCATGCTTAGGCAGAATAGATCTAAGTATCAAAGAATCAACATCAAGAGAAATTCTATCAACGTTCCTAGCCAACTCATCAATCTTAAGCAATTTTTCTTCAATCAAAGCATTGAAATTCTTTTGCGAAGTAATAAATTCTTTAATATTAGATTAAAAATCAGAGGGCATCTCATTATAATTTCCATAAGAATTGTTGTTGGAATTACCGTAATTATTAGAGGAATTACTAGGATAAGGCCTAGGATTGAAGTTTCCTCTATACGCGTTTTTACCAAAATTGTTCCTACCAACAAAATTCACATCCATAGATTCATTATTATTCTCAATCAAAGTAGACAAAGGCATATCATTAGGATCAGAAGAAACACTTTTATTAGCAAATAATTTCATAAGTTCATCCATCTTTCCACTCAAAACATTAATTTCTTCTATTGCAGGCACTTTCTTATTAGTAGATCTTTCAGTGTGCCATTGAGAATAATTAACCATAATATTATGTAGGAGTTTAGTAGCTTATCCTAAAGTGATTTCCATAAAAGTGCCTCCCGCAGCCGAATCTAAAAGATTTCTAGAAGCAAAATTCAATCCGACATAAAAATTTTGTATAATCATCCACAAATTCAAACCATGTGTTGGGCAATTACGTACCATTAATTTCATCCTCTCCCAAGTTTGTGCAACATGTTCATGATCAAGTTGCTTAAAATTCATAATATCGTTTCTAAGATAGATTATCTTAGCGGGAGGAAAATAGTTAGAGATAAAAGCATCTTCGCACTTATTCCATGAATCTATACTATTTTTGGGCAAAGACGAATGTCACATCCCTAGCTTCTGGTAATGCTCTAGGCTAGCTTTGTGTGTGCAACATGTTTAAATTGTATGAAATTTGAAATGGGGATGACCAAGCCCTAGCACCAAAGCATTGCAAATAGGTTCAACTTCAAAAATATTTTCAAAGAACCCAAATTGGTTTGCAAAAATGTTCATGATCACTGGAAAAGGGTGAAAACCATATCCAGAGATGATGGATATTTTTCCAAGACATTTTTGGATTTTTTGAATAAACCATATTGTATTTGACTTTGGGCATTTGAATACTATAAATAATTTAAATGTTCAAATAAATGTTGGAAATTGTTAAGGGTCACTGAAATAATTCAGAAAGCACCCATAATTATTTCCAGGATTTTATAAAATGATTTGATATTTTAAATCAAATCCAAAAACAAATTGCAGAAATAGAAAACAGTAATTAAAATAAAAGACAGAGAGAGAGAAGGAAGTTACCTGTCAGCCCACCCGGCCCAAACCATCTGGCGGCCCAACACTGGTCGCCCAGCTCACCTCTCCTCCCCTGTCGTCTTCCTCCCTGCCAGGAGGACGGGCACGCGCCCGGCGCGCGCGGCCATGCGCCCCGGCCACCTCCTGCTTCCCACCGCCGCCCCGACGCGCCTGCGAGTGCCACACACTCCCCCTCGCCCCCTGCACCTCTCCTCTCTCCGCCTGGACCCCATCCCCTCCTCTGCTCCCCTCTCGCGCACACCACCGAGCGGAGCTCGCTGTCATCGTCGCCGTACCCGTGGCCACCGGCCACCCCTAGCCCCGCCGATGCGCCCAAAGGCTCCGCCTTGACCCCCTCCTCCTCCTCCACCGAGCCACGCCCCTCCGGAAGCCCCGAACATCCTCTCCGGGCTCATCTCCTACCTCGGACCCGCCGGTCGCCCTCGCCCAAATTCGTGGAACTCCGGCCATTCCCGAGCAAGCCGAGCCCCTCTTCGTGATCGCTGTGAGATCCTCCACCCTTTCCCCCTCTTCCCCGCTTCATTTGATCGCCGTAGCCGTCGCCCCCTTTATGGCCGAAACGCGCCGCCGCCTGAGCTCAACGTCGGCGTAGCTCCGGTGACCATTTGGTCCCGGGCATGCGCCCAACACGCTCCCCGCATCGCGTAGAGCCTCCGTGGCACCTCACCGCGCTCGTTTGCGCACCGCAGCCCCATCCCCACTTGCACCCGAGCTTTGGCCGCCGCCGAGCTCGTTGCCGGCACCACTCCGGCCACTCCCCGGCCGCGCCACCACCACAGTTGGATGCGGACGAGCGTCCGCATCCCGAAGCTGTGCTCCGCACGCCAAACCGAGCCCTGTGGGCAAAACCCGAGGCTCGCCACCGCGGCTGGCCTCGCCGGCGTCAAGCCGCCGGTGGGTTGACCCACTTGACCACGGCGGAACCCCCCCTGGGTCAATGACAGGTGGGGCCAGCCCCCCTGTTAATTAGTTTAGTTTATTTTAATTTAATTACCCCCTGCTGACACTGACATGTGGGCCCTAGTGCCCTAATCTTTAATTAAGCTAAACTAAACCCCCCTGTTTAACCCGTGTCACTGACGTGTGGACCCCACACGTCAGGTTTGACCTGGACCGCCCTATTGACCTGATGACGTCAGGGTGAGGTCATGCTGACGCAAATATTCATTTTCTGGAATTTAGTTTATTTTATAAATAATCAGAAAATTCCAGAAAATAGCTAAAACTTCAATAAATCATAGAAAATTAACCGTAACTCCAAATTAATTAATTTATATATGAAAAATTATCAGAAAAATTCAAGGAATCCACCTGTACCATTTTCATGCATGTTAGAAGAACTTATAGCTGCTGTTTAGCACAAATCAATTAAAGGGCATTTAAATAACCACATATGGAGTTTGAATTTGAATCTTGGATTCAAACCAACTTCATTTAATCTGGTTTTAGGTGCATTAGCCCAAAACACATTCATATTGCCATGTCATAGCATGCATCATATTGTGCATTGCATTGATCGTGTTTTTTTCTGTATTGCCGGTATTTGTCCCCTCTCGATAGACGTGTACCGACGATGTGATCGATGACACCGATGAAGAGCTATATTATCTTCAGAAGTGCCAGGCAAGCAAAACCCCCTTGTTCATTCCGATACAATCCTACTCTCTCGCTCCTGCTCTCTTTTACTGCATTAGGACAACATCGATTCATCTGTTACTTGTTGCGGTAGCTGAACCCCTTTATCCTTTGCATGACCTGTCATTGCCACAGTAAATAGATGAAACCCACTAGCATGAGTAGGAGTTGTTTGAGCCCTGTTGTGCCTACTCATTCATGCTTGTTTGTCATGCCTGCTACTGCTTAGAGTCGAGTCAGGTCTGATTCATCAGGGATGAATCAGAGGTGTGTGAACGTGTCCTACTGTGTGTGAGCTAAGTGGTGAACACGATTTGGTAAAGGTAGCGGTGAGAGGCCATGTAGGAGTACATGGTGGGTTGTCTCATTGAAGCCGTCCTTAGGAACTGAGTTCTGTGTTTGTGATCCATGATTCAGCTACTACCATACATTGGGCCCTGAAATATGACCCCGCTCGACTTCTTATTCACCCTCGTCCTCTGTCCAGGAGTTGCAAGTAGTTTCTGGTGTTTGTAGCTTACTGGAGGCCGTGGACAGCACTGACCATAGGGGTGGGCTGTGATGCGGTAGGTACGTGGCATGGTGTACCGGATGCCCGTTTGGTATCTCGGGAACCCTGTTCACATCGTTTGGGGTTGTGAGCGAAACTCCGGCCGGATCTCCTCATGGATGGAACCCGAATAGGCGATAAACCTGGACTAGAGACTTGAGTGTTTAGGTAGGTCGTGGTCTACACCCACGTCGGCTTTCGCTTGAAGTCTGCCGAGCACATGTCGTGTGCAGACGCTAAGTGGTGGAAACATGTATGAAGAAGTACACCCCTGCATGGTTAACATCAACTATTCGAATAGCCGTGTCCGCGGAAAAGGACTTCTGGATTGCTTATATCAGTTCATAGACAAGTGAAAGTGGATACTTTAAAATGCGCAAGATAAGCGTGAGTGCTATGGATGGCGTTCTTGTAGGGAGACGGGAGCGGATCCATAGTGGTGTATTGATATGGTGAATATGTGGACTCGTGTGCGCCACCTCAAAAGAGTTACATTGCAGTCGTAGTTCAGGATAGCCACCGAGTCAAAGCTGGCTTGCTGCAGTTAAACCCCACCATCCCCTTGTTGAAGATGATGCATATGTAGTTAGTTCTGATGTAAGTCTTGCTGGGTACATTTGTACTCACGTTTGCCTATTTTATGTTTTTGCAGAGAGACTTCAGTCTCACTAGTAGTTCCACGTGGACTTCGACGTTTAGCTTGTTACCTCAGCTACGATCTTGTGCCCTCGGCAGGATCTGATAGATAGTCAGGCTTCTCAGCCTTTTTCATTTATAGATGTCTGTACCCAGACATGATAGCTTCCGCTTGTGCTTTGACTTGTATGCTCTGATTGTTGGGTCATGAGACCCATGTTTGTAATATCTCGCTCCTCGGAGCCTATTGAATAAATTACTTGAGTCGTAGAGTCATGTTGTGATGCCATGTTGTGTTTGCACATATCGAGCATATTGTGTGTATGTTATTGAAATGCTTGGTATGTGTGGGATCTGACTATCTAGTTGTTTATCCTTAGTAGCCTCTCTTACAGGGAAATGTCTCCTAGTGTTTCCACCGAGCCATGGTAGCTTGCTACTGCTCCGGAACACTTAGGCTGGCCGGCATGTGTCCTTCTTCGATCCTGTGTCTGTCCCTTCGGGGAAATGTCACGCGATGAATATCGGAGTCCTGTTAGCCTGCTACAGCCCGGTTCACCGGAGTCCTGCTAGCCCAGTGCTACAGCCTGGATTCACTCGCTGATGACCGACACGTTCGATGCTGGGTCATGGATGCCTGTCCCTGTAAGTCTGTGCCACTTTGGATTTACGACTAGCCATGTCAGCCCGGGCTCCTTATCATATGGATGCTAGCGACACTGTCATATACGTGTGCCAAAAGGCGCAAACGGTCCCGGGCAAAGGTAAGGCGACACCCGTGGAAATACCGTGCGTGAGGCCGCAAAGTGATATGAGGTGTTACATGCTAGATCGATGTGGCATTGAGTCGGGGTCCTGACAGCGTTGGTATCAGAGCTTGACTGCCTGTAGGATTACCAAGCCAAACTGGTCGAAGTTGAGTCTAGAAATTCTTAGTTATATGTAAGGGAATTGATTGTGGGATGGAACGTAAGGCTCTTTTACTCCTTATACCTCATGGCCCTCTGATCTGAGTCATCATCTTCTCTTCTACGGGGATTAAGAACTAGGCTATCTCTTCTTTCCGTCAGGATCACGCGTTACTAATCAGTAGACTTATAAGATTGTTGGATTTAAGCTTGAGTTCAGTTCCTACTATCTTCCGTATGTTAATTGTTGATCTCGAAACCTTGATATTGTGCTTCTGAGTGGTTATGCCACCATTTTTGTGAATGTCTCAAATCTTTTCTGAGCATTTACAGCCGTTATGCTGTCCGAGTCATCCCAGGTTTCTAAGTAGTCTGATGCATTTGCAAATCCTTTCTTCCCGGTTCAATGTTCCCATGGGCCAGATTAACCACACTAATCAGTGAGTTGAGGTACTCCGTTACCTTGACATATATGTTGGAGATATTATTATGACCCTAGGTGTCTTAGGGGATCATCTAGTAATTTAGCGATGATTTGTGTTCCCAGTGTGATGATTCTGGCCATCATTCTCGAAAGCATCCCGTGATGCTACTTAGTAATAGGTATTCTGTTCCTGGGTTCTTGAACCCGAGATTCACTCTACCTACTTCATGTTGATAGTAATTGCTAGTGCCTTTAGGATATTAGTAATCCTTGCGATAGTCCTCGAGGTTCGTGGTACATCCTTCTTCCAATTACCATGAACCATTCTTGGCAGGAGTTCTTCTGAACCAAAAGATGACAACAAGAGTGCTGTCGATGAGTTCTCCATGCTATATTGTGGCTCTGCCAGTTCTACCTTTCTGCATGGGTTATCCGGAAGAAATATGTTGAACTTCGTTCGACGTGCTAATCCATGCATCCACAACTCAGAAAATCATATGTTCTTTTGAGTTGTCCCATCTTAGTTGTTTCTGACCTTCGTCTATCAATTGATAGTCAAGAGTATGCGTGTGTTCGTTTATCGATGCCTATTACTCTTGTGGTCCTTCAAGCCATTCTATCGCGGAATGACTAGGAGAAACAAACTCCAGTACCTCTTCCATGTCCAGGATTGGGTCAAAGAAGTTGTGCTCCGCAGAACAAATTGCTAATCCAGCTTTTGTTCTGCTCTACCTTGGAGTATTACATATTTTATATCGAGATTGTTATAGGAATTGCACACCATCCTATGAACTCTTGGTACAGTGATACTTCTTGCCATCATTGTTCATTCCTCGGTTCCTGTGTTATTGTCACCGGAATGCCGACAAATGAATCATGGTGTGTGAAATCAATACTCCCAGCAACCTCGTTGCTTGGTAGTTAAAGGATAATAATTTCATTCTTAGCATGTTGGTTTTTGAATCATCCTTCTAAGACTGATCGTGCTACCTAGTCCTTATTTCTGGTGCACTCTCCGATCCGTGAGTTAGGATAGTGCCAATCCTTGCTTATTTGATCATATCGTCTTGCCCTGAAAAGTAAGATTGTTCTCGAGCTTAGTAACATACCGGTGGTTCATGATATTCCAAATTTCTTCTCAGAAGTATCACCAGGTTGTCGCCTGACCGCTATGTTGATCTCGTGATCAAGTTCGGTTCTTGTGAACCACCTTCTCTCCAAAAATCGGTGTTAGATATCCCTGAGCTAGTTGGTTAAGCTAGACAACAACTTGGAGAGTTGGAAGATAAAAGCTTGCCTGACTTAGTTCGTTCCAAAGGGATATTCTTGTGTAGGGTGTGCTGAAGAAAGATGATATCTTCATCGATTGGTCCTTGTGATCAGTTGCTGGACCTATTGTCTTATCAATCCTTTGATTTGAGTGTGGGCTATCGTCAAATCAAATCAGTACCAACGATGCTCGTAATGTTGTCTTATTCGTGGTTGATCCCTCGAGCATGCACCATTACATCTTTGGTCTGACCAATGCTATCACCGTGTTCACTTAACTATGGAATTCCTTTTAAAAGGAAACCTAGATGAATTGTTGTTGAGCCCATTGGCAACATCCTTATCTCCTCCATGATTTTATTGAACATTAAGCTAGTGTTGGAAACTTTTGAAAGCATTTGTTCATGCTAGTTCATGAAGCATATGTTCGGATGTAAGAAGTGACTTCCTCCAGTTCATGTGCATTTGATGCAAGTTGCCGCCATGGACTCGAGAAAGTCAATGTTGTTTCCTTTGGAATCATCCCAAATCAGTCATGCATACGTGCGAAGTATTCGGTGGTTCGGAGACTTGCAACCTCCATTCCATATGTATACCCTAGCACACCAAGCTACTGATTGTTTTGTTCACGGAAAAGGAGTTGATGTGCTAATCCTAGGTCATGCACAAGACTTCCATATCCTCGATTATGGTTCCCAACCAGAACTCGGTAGTGTTTTATTGTAAGACTACCATGTGGGCATGCTTGTCTGGAACAACGTGTTCACATGTTTGTAGCAAAACCAGCTCATGTTTTGGAGCTTGCTATCGTAGTTCATTTCCTGAGAATTTCGCAACGTCATCTCGTCGATTTGTGTTGCAAACTTCTGTTTTTCTTCCTACACTCGATGAGTCTGGAATATCCTGACACCAACCAGATCTGAATCTCAGGCAGATATGATGGTTGGAACATTTCCCCAAGAACTATAATATTGGTTCCTCGATAACTGGTAAAGTGGATGTCGTGGCCAGCCCCACCCAGCCGAAAGACCTATTATTGTAGTATCTTGATTGAAGAAGTTGGACACCTCCCCATAAGGATTTCGTAGGATTTACCTCTGTAACTGTTCCTTATGGATTCTAGTGCTCCCGAAGTCCGACCTTTTTACTTGATGTTCTAGATATCAAACCATATCTATGAGTGGGTTACACTAGCACATCAAGGAGAACATTAGAAGCGGAGTGCTAAATGTCTCTCGGTCGATCATCCAGATTTTATTTCCTTGGCCCCACCAAGGGTGAAATCTGAGAAGGTGTTATCTTCCTTTGCATCTGCATCATTCATCATGGTAGCAAGTTGTGTTGCCAGGATCCTTGACACGGATATTGGTAGAATCTTGATGATTGTGGAAATGCTCAAGTTCTTGAGAGCACGCACAAGCGCTACGTGTTATCCTCGGCACTAACTGGGTTTGCTCTCAGTTTCCTCGGCAATGCTATGATCTTTTCAAATAGTGAATCCACTCTCTATTGTTGGGTTCTTCCCTAGTTACCAGAATCATTCCCATCATTTGCATTTTGTTCCCAGCCTGCACCGCCAATGTGCCATTCTACCATGGGTCTCTTCCATTTCCGGTGATAAGCAAAATCATCCATTATGTTGTCTTCAACAAGGTAATCCACATCATCCAAGTCCGAGTATGCCATTCTACCGACCCCCTCCAAACGATCGCTCGAGAATTGCCTTAGGCTGGTTTAAAGAGTTTCAATGATCTCTGAATCAAAAGTAATTCTTTTTGCCACTTAAGGTAATAATCTACGAATCACCCTCCTCCAGCGATGTTTCGTCGTGGTATCATGGCCACTCAATTCCTCGCTACGTTGACAATCGTTTACCACCTTCTTAGGTGTGGAATTGTGGTCTACCTAGTGAACCTTCGTCATCTGCCTCACTCCATTCCTATGGATGTGTGCTTCGCCTCTCAGCTCGAGAGATGTTGCTATGTCTCATTCCGTGAGTTAATCGTGAGTTGTTCGATCTTCGAGAAGATCGACCCTTCTAGAGTCTCCTTCTTTCCTCCATGTCATGTTGACAGGGTTTTTCAAGGCAAGACTTCAAGGCAATGATGGTGAATGAATCAACGTTCAACTGAAGTGCACCCTGGATAGTGAAGATTATACTAGTTTGCGTTTCCCCTTCACCTTACCCTACGCTTGAATCTCGAGACGAGATTCTTGTTTAGTGGGGGTGAGTTGTCACATCCCTAGCTTCTAGTAATGCTCTAGGCTAGCTTCATGTGTGCAACATGTTTAAATTGTATGAAATTTGAAATGGGGATGACCAAGCCCTAGCACCAAAGCATTGCAAATAGGTTCAACTTCAAAAATATTTTCAAAGAACCCAAATTGGTTTGCAAAAATGTTCATGATCACTGGAAAAGGGTGAAAACCATATCCAGAGATGATGGATATTTTTCCAAGACATTTTTGGATTTTTTGAATAAACCATATTGTATTTGACTTTGGGCATTTGAATAATATAAATAATTTAAATGTTCAAATAAATGTTGGAAATTGTTAAGGGTCACTGAAATAATTCAGAAAGCACCCATAATTATTTCCAGGATTTTATAAAATGATTTGATATTTTAAATCAAATCCAAAAACAAATTGCAGAAATAGAAAACAGTAATTAAAATAAAAGACAGAGAGAGAGAAGGAAGTTACCTGTCAGCCCACCCGGCCCAAACCATCTGGCGGCCCAACACTGGTCGCCCAGCCCACCTCTCCTCCCCTGTCGTCTTCCTCCCTGCCAGGAGGACGGGCACGCGCCCGGCGCGCGCGGCCACGCGCCCCGGCCACCTCCTGCTTCCCACCGCCGCCCCGACGCGCCTGCGAGTGCCACGCACTCCCCCTCGCCCCCTGCACCTCTCCTCTCTCCCCCTGGACCCCATCCCCTCCTCTGCTCCCCTCTCGCGCACACCACCGAGCGGAGCTCGCTGTCATCGTCGCCGTACCCGTGGCCACCGGCCACCCCTAGCCCCGCCGATGCGCCCAAAGGCTCCGCCTTGACCCCCTCCTCCTCTTCCACCGAGCCACGCCCCTCCGGAAGCCCCGAACATCCTCTCCGGGCTCATCTCCTACCTCGGACCCGCCGGTCGCCGTCGCCCAAATTCGTGGAACTCCGGCCGTTCCCGAGCAAGCCGAGCCCCTCTTCGTGATCGCTGTGAGCTCCTCCACCCTTTCCCCCTCTTCCCCGCTTCATTTGATCGCCGTAGCCGTCGCCCCCTTTATGGCCGAAACGCGCCGCCGCCTGAGCTCAACGTCGGCGTAGCTCCGGTGACCATTTGGTCCCGGGCATGCGCCCAACGCGCTCCCCGCATCGCATAGAGCCTCCGTGGCACCTCGCCGCGCTCGTTTGCGCACCGCAGCCCCATCCCCACTTGCACCCGAGCTTCGGCCGCCGCCGAGCTCGTCGCCGGCACCACTCCGGCCACTTCCCGGCCGCGCCACCACCACAGTTGGATGCGGACGAGCGTCCGCATCCCGAAGTTGTGCTCCGCACGCCAAACCGAGCCCTGTGGGCAAAACCCGAGGCTCGCCACCGCGGCTGGCCTCGCCGGTGTCAAGCCGCCGGTGGGTTGACCCACTTGACCACGGCGGAACCCCCCCTGGGTCGATGACAGGTGGGGCCAGCCCCCCTGTTAATTAGTTTAGTTTATTTTAATTTAATTACCCCCTGCTGACACTGACATGTGGGCCCTAGTGCCCTAATCTTTAATTAAGCTAAACTAAACCCCCCCTGTTTAACCCGTGTCACTGACGTGTGGACCCCACACGTCAGGTTTGACCTGGACCGCCCTGTTGACCTGATGACGTCAGGGTGAGGTCATGCTGACGCAATATTCATTTTCTGGAATTTAGTTTATTTTATAAATAATCAGAAAATTCCAGAAAATAGCTAAAACTTCAATAAATCATAGAAAATTAACCGTAACTCCAAATTAAATAATTTATATATGAAAAATTATCAGAAAAATTCAAGGAATCCATCTGTACCATTTTCATGCATGTTAGAACAACTTATAGCTGCTGTTTAGCACAAATCAATTAAAGGGCATTTAAATAACCACATATGGAGTTTGAATTTGAATCTTGGATTCAAACCAACTTCATTTAATCTGGTTTTAGGTGCATTAGCCCAAAACACATTCATATTGCCATGTCATAGCATGCATCATATTGTGCATTGCATTGATCGTGTTTTTTTCTGTATTGCCGGTATTTGTCCCCTCTCGATAGACGTGTACCGACGATGTGATCGATGACACCGATGAAGAGCTATATTATCTTCAGAAGTGCCAGGCAAGCAAAACCCCCTTGTTCATTCTGATACAATCCTACTCTCTCGCTCCTGCTCTCTTTTACTGCATTAGGACAACATCGATTCATCTGTTACTTGCTGCGGTAGCTGAACCCCTTTATCCTTTGCATGACCTGTCATTGCCATAGTAAATAGATGAAACCCACTAGCATGAGTAGGAGTTGTTTGAGCCCTGTTGTGCCTACTCATTCATGCTTGTTTGTCATGCCTGCTACTGCTTAGAGTCGAGTCAGGTCTGATTCATCGGGGATGAATCAGAGGTGTGTGAACATGTCCTACTGTGTGTGAGCTAAGTGGTGAACACGATTTGGTAAAGGTAGCGGTGAGAGGCCATGTAGGAGTACATGGTGGGTTGTCTCATTGAAGCCGTCCTTAGGAACTGAGTTCTGTGTTTGTGATCCATGATTCAGCTACTACCATACATTGGGCCCTGAAATATGACCCCGCTCGACTTCTTATTCACCCTCGTCCTCTGTCCAGGAGTTGCAATTAGTTTCTGGTGTTTGTAGCTTACTGGAGGCCGTGGACAGCGCTGACCGTAGGGGTGGGCTGTGATGCGGTAGGTACGTGGCATGGTGTACCGGATGCCCGTTTGGTATCTCGGGAACCCTGTTCACATCGTTTGGGGCTGTGAGCGAAACTCCGGCCGGATCTCCTCATGGATGGAACCCGAATAGGCGATAAACCTGGACTAGAGACTTGAGTGTTTAGGTAGGTCGTGGTCTACACCCACGTCGGCTTTCGCTTGAAGTCTGCCGAGCACATGTCGTGTGCAGACGCTAAGTGGTGGAAACATGTATGAAGAAGTACACCCCTGCAGGGTTAACATCAACTATTCGAATAGCCGTGTCCGCGGAAAAGGACTTCTGGATTGCTTATATCAGTTCATAGACAAGTGAAAGTGGATACTTTAAAATGCGCAAGATAAGTGTGAGTGCTATGGATGGCGTTCTCGTAGGGAGACAGGAGCGGATCCATAGTGGTGTATTGATATGGTCAATATGTGGACTCGTGTGCGCCACCTCAAAAGAGTTACATTGCAGTCGTAGTTCAGGATAGCCACCGAGTCAAAGCTGGCTTGCTGCAGTTAAACCCCACCATCCCCTTGTTGAAGATGATGCATATGTAGTTAGTTCTGATGTAAGTCTTGCTGGGTACATTTGTACTCACGTTTGCCTATTTTATGTTTTTGCAGAGGGACTTCAGTCTCACTAGTAGTTCCACGTGGACTTCGATGTTTAGCTTGTTACCTCAGCTACGATCTTGTGCCCTCGGCAGGATCTGATAGATAGTCAGGCTTCTCAGCCTTTTTCATTTATAGATGTCTGTACCCAGACATGATAGCTTCCGCTTGTGCTTTGACTTGTATGCTCTGATTGTTGGGTCATGAGACCCATGTTTGTAATATCTCGCTCCTCGGAGCCTATTGAATAAATTACTTGAGTCGTAGAGTCATGTTGTGATGCCATGTTGTGTTTGCACATATCGAGCATATTGTGTGTATGTTATTGAAATGCTTGGTATGTGTGGGATCTGACTATCTAGTTGTTTATCCTTAGTAGCCTCTCTTACCGGGAAATGTCTCCTAGTGTTTCCACCGAGCCATGGTAGCTTGCTACTGCTCCGGAACACTTAGGCTGGCCGGCATGTGTCCTTCTTCGTTCCTGTGTCTGTCCCTTCGGGGAAATGTCACGCGATGAATATCGGAGTCCTGTTAGCCTGCTACAGCCCGGTTCACCGGAGTCCTGCTAGCCCAGTGCTACAGCCTGGATTCACTCGCTGATGACCGACACGTTCGATGCTGGGTCATGGATGTCTGTCCCTGTAAGTCTGTGCCACTTTGGGTTTACGACTAGCCATGTCAGCCCGGGCTCCTTATCATATGGATGCTAGCGACACTGTCATATACGTGTGCCAAAAGGCGCAAACGGTCCCGGGCAAAGGTAAGGCGACACCCGTGGAAATACCGTGCGTGAGACCGCAAAGTGATATGAGGTGTTACATGCTAGATCGATGTGGCATTGAGTCGGGGTCCTGACAACGAAAACCAAGCTTTAGCATGATCTCTAAGCGAAAAAGGAAATAGCTTCAATTTAACTATATAATTATCCACATCTTTCTTCTTTTGCATATCACACAAATCAACGAAGCTATTTAGATGGGTAGCGGCATCTTCACTAGGAAGGCTGGAAAACGGATCTTTCATGACATGATTCAGCAAGGCAACATTAATTTTACAAGAATCCGCATCGATAAGAGGATTAATCGGAGTGCTAATAAAATCATTGTTGTTGGTATTGGTAAATTCACACAATTTAGTGTTATCTTGAGCCATCGTGACAAGCAAGCAATCCAAGACAAAAGCAAACAAGAAACGGGCAAAAAGAGGCAAATAGAGGAAGAGAGGGAGGATAGAGAGAGAGAGAGGGCGAATAAAACGGCAAGGGTGAAGTGGGGGAGAGGAAAACGAGAGGCAAATGTCAAATAATGTAATGCAGGAGATAGGGGTTTGTGATGGGTACTTGGTATGTTGACTTTTGCGTAGACCTCCCCCGCAACGGTGCCAGAAATGGCTCGTTGTCGAGAGTCCAATCTTGACTTGCGCGAACCTCCCCGACAACGGTGCAAGAAATCCTTCTTGCTACCTCTTGAGCACTTGCGTTGGTTTTCCCTTGAAGAGGAAAGGGTGGTGCAGCAAAGTAGCGTAAGTATTTCCCTCAGTTTTTGAGAACCAAGGTATCAATCCAGTAGGAGGCTACGCACGAGTCCCTCGCACCTACACAAAACAAATAAATCCCCTCAACCAACGCGATAAGGGGTTGTCAATCCCTACACGGTCACCTACGAGAGTGCGATCTGATAGATATGATAAGATAATATTTTTGGTATTTTTATGATAAAGATGCAAAGTAAAATAAAAGCAATGAAAATAACTAAGTATTGGAAGATTAATATGATGAAGATAGACCCGGGGGCCATATGTTTCACTAGTGGCTTCTCTCAAGAGCATAAGTATTTTACGACGGGTGAACAAATTACTGTTGAGCAATTGAATGAATTGAGCATAGTTATGAGAATATCTAGGTATGATCATGTATATAGGCATCACATCCAAGACAAGTAGACCGACTCCTGCCTGCATCTACTACTATTACTCCACACATCGACCGCTATCCAGCATGCATCTAGAGTATTAAGTTCATAAGAACAGAGTAACGCCTTAAGCAAGATGACATGATGTAGAGGGATAAACTCATGCAATATGATGAAAACCCCATCTTGTTATCCTCGATGGCAACAATACAATACGTGCCTTGCTGCCCCTACTGTCATAGGGAAATAACACCGCAAGATTGAATCCAAAGCTAAGCACTTCTCCCATTGCAAGAAAGATCAATCTAGTAGGCCAAACCAAACTGATAATTCGAAGAGACTTGCAAAGATAACCAATCATACATAAAAGAATTCAGAGAAGATTCAAATTTGTTCATAGATAAACTTGATCATAAACCAACAATTCATCGGTCTCAACAAACACACCGGAAAAGAAGATTACATTGAATAGATATCCACAAGAGAGGGGGAGAACTTTGTATTGAGATCCAAAAAGAGAGAAGAAGCCATCTAGCTAATAACTATGGACCCGAAGGTCCGAGGTAAACTACTCACACTTCATCGGAGAGGCTATGGTGTTGATGTAGAAGCCCTCCGTGATCGATGCCCCCTCCGGCGGAGCTCCGGAACAGGCCCCAAGATGGGATCTCGTGGATATAGAAAGTTACGGCGGTGGAATTAGGGTTTTGGCTCCGTATCTGATCGTTTGGGGGTACGTAGGTATATATAGGAGGAAGAAGTACGTCGGTGGAGCAACAGGGGGCCCACGAGGGTGGAGAGCATGCCTGGGGGGTAGGCGCACCCCCTACCTCATCGCCTCCCTATTGGTTGCTTGACGTAGGGTCCAAGTCTCCTGGATCTTGTTCGTTCCAAAAATCACATTCCCGAAGGTTTCATTCCATTTGGACTCCGTTTGGTATTCCTTTTCTTCGAAACCCTAAAATAGGCAAAAAAACAGCAGTTCTGGGTTGGGCCTCCGGTTAATAGGTTAGTCCCAAAAATAATATAAAAGTGGATAATAAAGCTCAATAATGTCCAAAATAGAAGATAATATAGCATGAAGCAATCAAAAATTATAGATATGTTGGAGACGTATCAGTCTCCCCCGTCCCTTCGGGGGCCACCTCCGAGTCTTCCTCCTCCTCTTGTTCCTCCATGCGGGACTCACCGGAAGACTGCTCCAAGTCGGCGCCGCAGGGGCCCCGGTGAGCACCGGTGGCACCAGTCCGCGCCCGTCAAAGGTCGGCCTGGAGGACACGACCAGCGCCCCGTCCTTGTGGCGGAACAAGGGAGTGAAGACACTCGACGGATACTCATGGTCGTCCCCAACCAGGAGGCGGAGAGCTGCCATCAGCTCCTCGCTAGACATGGCCTTCGAGCTCAAGAGAACCTTGTCCTCTTTGTCCTTGAGCTCCCACAAGGGGCGTGTGCGGGCTTGAAGCGGGGCCACGCGCAGCATCAGGAATTCCCTCAGCAACATCGCCCCTGTAATCTTTGCTGCCTTCGCGTTGCCCGGCTTCAGGTCGGACTTCATCTGCTCCAGCACCAACGTCGCCCGCTCGTCAGTGAGCTTCACGCAGGACCACCCCTTGTCAGACTAGGGCCTCTCCGTCGGCAGTGTCAAGCGTGGGTGGATGCATTTAGCATCCATCATGGCCCACTTGCTCCGGAAGCCATCAGCTTCCTTCCCCGTCTTCAAGATCGAGTTGGCCTTGCTGGCCGCGATTAAATTGACACACCTGGAGGGGTGACCCTCCTTGGCGCGGAGGAAGAAGAAGTGGCGCAGAAGGGCCATGAACGGCATCACACCGAGGTATGCCTTGTAGTAGTAGGCGAAGATCGACAAGAGAAGGATAGAGTTGGGATGAAGATGCAGCGCCTGCAGCCTGTAGCGATCAAGGACCTCATAAAATAAGTCAGAGAAGGGGGAACCAGCCCAGCGGAGATGCTGCTTGTGAAGAAGGGGTAGAAGGTGCTTCCCTCGGGCTCAGGCACGTCGGAGCCGGCTCGGAGTCCACTCTTCCCCTTCTCGTTGCATTCCCCCACCGTCAGCAAGCGTGTGGCGGTGAGGTTCTTCTCCAAAACGTTGGGCGCATCGAGAGGTGGCTCGTACCAAGTCGGCGACGAGGCGGGCTTGACCCTCCGGGGCACCATTGGTTGCCGGTGGGGGAAGGATGGGAGTAGATCTGGAGATTTGGGAGGCAGGGTGCAAGAAAGGGGATCTGAGCAAGGCGAAAGGAAGCAGTGAAGGCAAGCGCTATCTACGCCAACCTTTCTGATAGTTGGGCAGTTGCTGAGGCAGCGTGGGGAAGCGGAGACGCCCACGTCCAATCAACTACCACGCGTCGACCAAGGCCGCGGGCTATTGGGGCCCGCGGCGCTGCGCAATTGCCCCTTTGGCTTCGCCTCGAAGCCAAGCCCGAGCGCGCCTTGGGCCCGGGGGATACTGTCGACATTCTGGGAACGGGGGTTCCCAGACTTGCCTGCCTGCGGCCCATGGCGTGGCTCTGCGAGCAGGCCCGTACGGCCCATCTTCACCAGCATGGGCACAAGACCTCCCCATGGGCAGCCTCACCAGGCTGGCTCACGAGGGGCGGAGAGGTCATGGCCAGGCAAACCTCACGAGGTTCCGATGACGTGAGCCATGACGATCGAGGTCAGGTGGGCGCCAGGCGGGCGCCAACGCGCAAAGTGTCATTGTTTCCTATTTAGTACTAAGGAAGCAAGCGCAGACGCAGAGTACCGAGGCGTCAAGCAAAGGTTTCCATATCGGTGCAACGAGACCAAGACCAGAAGGACGGCAAGACGGAGGTCACCGTGGAGCCTGACGGTGTCCTGGACTAGGGGGGTACTCACCACGTCATCTCCCGATCTGTTAGATTTGGCCGAGGACCCCCATGACCGTATGCTCATGGGCCAGTCCGGACAACTGCTGCATACATAGAAGATTTCACAAGACTTGGCAATCAAGACAAGGACTCCTCCCCACCGGCGTATTCGGCTAGGACTCTTGTTATCCTAGGCCTCTGGTGCATTATATAAACCGAGGCCAGGCTAGTTGATAGATCATATACAAGAATCATACCATAGGCTAGCTTCTAGGGTTTAGCCTCTCTGATCTCGTGGTAGATCAACTCTTGTACTACTCATATTATCAAGAATAATCAAGCAGGACATAGGGTTTTACCTCCATCAACAGGGCCCGAACCTGGGTAAAACATCGTGTCCCCTGCCTCCTGTTACCATCCGCCTTAGACGCACAGTTCAGGACCCCCTACCCGAGATCCACCGGTTTTGACACCGACATTGGTGCTTTCATTGAGAGTTTCTACATATGTCCGGTAATATTTCTCCACGGCTGCCGACCTGCGGTAGACACGTCGTTACTTTGTTGAGCCTAGCTCAACTTCTTCGGATCATCATCTCGGCAAGCCGAACAAGAGTCCGGGATCGCGAAGGATAAATCATCACCAACATCGCTGCCCCACGGATTACACAGAGCGGGCATGCCGGCATCGCCGCACGGTCGCTTCATCAAGCCAGTATCGACCACGTCACGACCTGCATCGGCAGGGCTGCACTATTACATCTTCAAGCTGGTGTCCATCACGCCGACCTACTTCGACTCATTAGCTGACATCGAGGCTTCGACATCTCGGCTGGACCGGGGGCTTCGCCATCTCTTCATCAACCTACTCCGGACACTTCGGCGTCACTAGTCGACGAGCTCCGTCACGTTAGCTGGACCGAGGGCTTTGCCTTGGTGAGCCAACCTTTGCCAGCATTGTCATGTCGTGATTTTATCGCCCATTAGGCAATGAGTGTGTGGATCGAGTCCCAATTTTGGGAATCACCTTCCTTCGGATTGCTACAACAAATAAACTAGGTGCTATTAATCCCAGTATTTTTTGCTTGTTTGGGTCCATTTTTCCCAAGGAATTATTACGCTGGCTTGTCCATCATATGTACACAGGTCTATCAAATGGTGGCCGCATTAAAGACGGCCGCATGGTGGTTCGGCCAGTCTCCGTACATAGTCCGGCGAATGCCGCATTCGGAACTCGGACCGACCTGTGAATTCAGGCTTTGCCACGCCTTTACTGCATCACGCTGACGCCCTGCATCGACATTGACTTCGGCGCCAGGCCATATTTCTTTTATTACTGACTTTGCATAAATTATTTATTATGCAACATTTTTTTATTATCGTTATTATTATTATCTCCGTTTGCACTATTTTTTGTGCACAGGAAAATGATCCGGGTTGGGCAGTATCGTCAACTCGGCGTACTGACATACCACGCCACCTCGTCTAGACAGGGGGCTTCGTCAACACTTCATTACCCCATGCCGGGGACTTCGGCATCACTCTGCCGCTCTGCATTGACCGGCATGGGGGATGGGACCTTGTCCCGCATCAAGCTCAGACCGCGTCATCAATGCGGAACACATTAACCAGCTAAGTCGCTTTCATGCTCAAAGTTTTAATTTTTAACTTGTGTTCGGTTCGACCAAGCATTATACTTTTTTGGAAAAAAGTTGCTTGTAAAAAATCTCCTTGTCAAAACTTTGTTTGTGATGTGCAAATTCAAATACACCGTTTATTTGGGGGCTCCCTTGACGGAGCTTTTCCTCTTGCATATGATTATACTTGTACGACTTCGTTCCTTGTTCGTGTATTATGCCACAATATGCACCATATTGACATAAGCGATTTGCAAGCTGGGTTGCCTGGCTCCTGTGCTTACCCCTACATTCCCGATTGTTCGGCTAGGGAGTAAAGAGAGCACCTCTGTGATTGTAACGACCGGGTCATCCGAGCTCTGACCTCAGACTGGGTGAAGCCGAAAGCTAGCGCTCTTATTGTTTTCAATCATGGTCGGCACACAACGGAACTCATGAGTACAAAAAATCTATTGCACAAGTCTCATAGTAATAATGAGCACCGAAGAAAGGTATTGGTGGGGGTACTATTTTCTTTGAAGATGCTTCTTACACTTTGTTAGTAACATAGCATAAGTTCCCTGAGTGCGCTTTGTCTGTTACAGCCTTATGGCCTGATTGCCTGGTCATCGGAAACACCATCGATACTCTTGAAAGGCGGAGTACATGACACTTTTCGGCCCTTGGCCGAATAGGGAGAAGCCGACGGTCGGTTAAGACGCGTGTAAAGTTCGGGTGAACACAAATATGATACAAGTACTTCGGTACATACAATCATTATACATAAAATTCTTACCCAAGTCACTTGGGGGCTCTTAAAATTTATATATGAGTTGTAAATGTGTTTTCTTCTTGGTCGTTGTCAAAACACGACAGAAGCACAAATTTTTCTTTCTCTTCCAATTTTCGGATTGGCACCGAACACTTGATCTTGTTCGGACGTCATGTTTTTACTGACGTTTTTTTGGTTTTCCAAGCTTTTTGGCACTTTTGAACTATTTGTGCGTTTCCAACATTAGTCTCGTAGTGCAACGCCGGACCCCTTTAGGGATCCGGCAAAAACATTCTCGGATATTACTATATATGCATTGGTTTTGAATTGTGTCTTCAGTCAATAGTTGGGTTGTCCGGCTCCTGTGCTTGCCTCCTACGTTCTGCTTTGTTCGGCTAGGTGTGCAAAGGGAGAACCAATGCGACTGTGCTTCCAGCTCGCATGGTCAAGCACCTCAGTGGAGAAAGCCAAAAAACTGACTGTCACAATAGGCGTAAACTGGTTAGCAATCCGATGACTATATTAAATGAAGGGACAATCGTAACATTGGCCGAAGTGTTTATGGCTTGACCTCGATTGTCGCCGAACACTACCGGGGTCTAGTAACTGGCCTCCCAAACTAAAATCCTCAATACTTTGCTCTTACAGTAGAGCTGAGGTTTAATGATCATGCTTAGCATGACAACCCAAAGAAAGGGATCGATAGCGGGACTATTTTCTTTGGAAGACATTTCTTATGTTAAATAGTAATATAACATATCTCTCTGCGTACCTTTGTTTATAAAACCGTATGGCCAGATTGCCTTATTTGTCGTAAATCTTTGCCCTCATAAAGGCTTTATAAAGTAAGACAAACACTCCTCGGCTACTGGCCGAGGAGGTGGAAGCCGATGGTCGGTCAACAAAGTTTTGTACAATGCGGATTCGAGCATTAAATGACGTAAAGTACTTGGATACATAGTCATTACACATAATTTGTTATTTTAATATGGATATCGATCCTTAATTCGGCCACCCGTGCCCGCATTAAGGCTCGGGGGCTACTGGGCTTTGGGCTTATTATTTAAAAATATTAAAGGGGCACATCGATCCCCTGATCCGGTGTTGCCACCCGACCAGTGTCTCAGGGGCTACTGCATTGCCTGTCCAATGTAGAAAATTTTAAGTGCAATACAGTTGCCGAGGAGATTTTCAACCTTAGGTTGGTCGGCTGCACCCAACCTGAGTCTCGAGGACTGAGCACGCCGCTTTTTTTGTCCCGAAGTATTCTGCCGAGCTAGGACTTGACCCTCAGGCCGATTTTGCAAATCAACCTGAGTCTCAGCGGCTACTGGGATCAGCGGTCTTACGTCATCCTTCAGGTGCATCTCGGGTTTTAAACCGATACATACCTTGAGGGCTAACGGCTATATATCTCGGCAGAGAATAAATTGCACCAATCAAAAATATTGACAGAAAATCGGCCCACAGTCGGGGTGGTGCACCACCTCGGAAGCAGTCCGGCATAAAGCTCGGGCGCTAGTCGCTGGCTCCATAGAGGGCATTTCCGGCATTAAGCTCGGCTAAACTCCTTCAACTTTTTTGAACCCAGGTGATATGACACCTCGGATATAGTCCGGTGTTGGAGCTTGGACACAGTCCGGCGGAGCTCGGATATATTTCGGTGTTGGAGCTCGGATACATTTCGGCGTTAGAGCTCAAAAGCAGTCCGACATTGGTGCTCAGCTGCAGAAAATACCTCGAATGCAGTCCGTCGTTAGAACTCATACGCAAGAGGTCATTGCCTCCCGGGAACAACTTCAAACCCAAGGTGTGGCATAAAAATAACAAGGCATTGATAAAGGCTAGAAACTTAAAGGGGCTCCTCGGATACCCGACGTGTAAACTCGTCGAATGCATTTTGGCGATCCTCAAGATCGAAGATGATAAGATTTGTTGAACCAGTTTTCAAGACCGACAACCGAAGATGAAGAACAGTTCGGAAGAATCGAGGAGCGTCCCTAACTTGAAGACCGGTTCAGGGGGCTACTGACGGTGTCCTGGACTAGGGGGTACTCACCACGTCATCTCCCGATCTGTTAGATTGGGTCGAGGACTCCCATGGCCGTATACTCATGGGCCAGTCCGGACAGCTGCCGCATACATAGAAGATTCCACAAGACTTGGCGATCAAGACAAGGACTCCTCCCCAACGGCGTATTCGCCTAGGACTCTTGTTATCCTAGGCCTCTGGTGCATTATATAAACCGAGGCCAGGCTAGTCGATAGATCATATACAACAATCATACCATAGGCTAGCTTCTAGGGTTTAGCCTCTCTGATCTCGTGGTAGATCAACTCTTGTACTACTCATATTATCAAGAATAATCAAGCAGGACGTAGGGTTTTACCTCCATCAAGAGGTCCCGAACCTGGGTAAAACATCGTGTCCCCTGCCTCATGTTACCAACCACCTTAGACGCACAGTTCGGGACCCCCTACCCGAGATCTGCCAGTTTTGACGCCGACAGAGCCCAAGACAGCGCCACCACCAGAGCCTTTGGCAGGCGAAGATTGCTTTTGTCAGGATAAGTTGAACTAGTTGTCCCCTTACAAATTGGCCGTTGTTGGCTCCCTTCCCGCTCAATATTTGGGGAGAGGACGAGGGCCTCTATAAATAGGACTAGCCACCACCATAGCTAGGGGGATCCGGCAGATCGAGAGAGACCAGAACAACCACAAGTTCACCGAGCACAAGAACACCACTCCTTAGGAGGCTGTTCTTCCCCTTGTACTGTTCATCCTCAGCCCAAGAGGCAATCCACCACCACACACTAGAGTAGCATATTACACCACAATGGTGGCCCGAACCAGTATAAATCTTGTGTCCTTTGTGTTACGAGTCCGTCGAGTTAGCCCGTAAGATCTTAATAAAGCTAGGACGTGGATCGGTAGGGGGAGCTCTTCGTGCGCACCCCAGAGTTCAAACCTGGAGGGTTTTGCCGGAACCCACGATCTGACAGCGTCTCTGGCCCGCCTAGGACAAAAAGCCCATTTTCTGTCATGATTTTTGTCACCGAAGTAGGAGCCCACCACATCTATGATGATACTGGGTTTTGTCACAATTATCATCATAGAAGTGTCATAAGCATGATAGAAAAAAATCCGTTCGGCCCAAAATGTCATGGATGTGTCTTTTTTGTAGTGAAGTCGGCTTGGACAGAGGCATGAGTTTCCTTGGCGCCCTCTCATGCTGCTCCGCCTCGTCCAGCTTTGTCCTCAGGGCGGCGGTCCTGCCAGTGACCTCGGCCTCCAGAAGCTCCAACTTCAGGCGATACTCGTTAGTGAAAGCTGCCTGAGCCTTCAAAACACTCCAGTCGACCTCTTCCTGGATCTTGGCCTCCCGTGCGGTGACGTCATCCTCAGCCGCTGCTACCTGGCGCTCCCTCACCTCCAGCTGCTCAAGCTCCAGGCTACGCTCCAAGGCCTCCAGTGCCAGCGTCTCCTCGCGTTTCTGTATCTCTTTCTCATCGGAAGGTGCCTCGTGTAGCGGTGCTGCTAGGGCGGCCATGTGTGCTTTGATCTGCTGCTCAAGGGAGGCGTTCGAGGCTTGGAGTTCCCGCTCTCTCTCCTCGGCTATCTCAAGATGACAGTCGGCGGCCTGGCCTCCTCCAGGGCACGGGCACAAGCCTCGCGAGAAGTCGCAAGGGACACCGTAGCACTTGCACTAGCGCGCTCGTGCTGAAGATGCCCGAGGTTGCTGGCGACCTTCAACTGGTGCCACTCATGCACCAAGCAAAGGTCCTCTGTCTCAAGGCAGGCGTCGACGTTAGCAAGCTCTTCTACAAAGCCGGCTCAGCACACCCATCACCTCCAGGAAAAGCTCATGACGGATGGCGCTGCGCCCGCACGCGAGCTCCAGCGCGCGGCCAAGCCCATCCGTCGCGCCGGGGCTGCCGGAGGGGCTCGGAGTGGATCGCCTGCTCCTGGCAGGGACTGGAGGCCGGCGCCTTCCCTGCCACTCTCTGGACCTCGGCTAAGGTGCTAGGCGGTGTGGTCTCGCTGCTCGAAGACGAAGCTGAAGCTAGGGTCACCAAGCCACAGAAGACGACCAATGGAGGAGCCCTCAGCATGCCTTCTACACCCCAGGTCGGGCCGCGAAGGAAAGATGCTGGAAACATAGGCTCACGTCCCTTCACCGGCCCGCCCGCCTCTTGGACCGGCCCCGTGCCTTGCACGGGAGTCTGTTGTGGAGGGCTTGACGTCAAGAGCGATCCAAGGACTTATGGGGGTCGCTTCTCGGGTGGCCTCGCCGCCACAGCCGGAGGGACCCTAAGGAGCCATTGTGAGGGAAGGATGCGACAAGCAAAAGATCATAAAGATAAGGTAGTTACTCGTCTACAGCTATGTACTTCCTCTGCTTCAGGGGCTGGTAGGTGTCACCACTTCAGCTTGGACGCCCTTTCCTCTTGCTAAGTCCTTCGAGGTTCAAACGAAGCTGGCCGAGGCTCGTGGCATGACTATCAGCACATGGGGCACTCGGTGGGGCTTCTTAGGCAGCAGCCTCAGGAGCATGAGTCTGCGCCTGCCCATCAGCCATCACTCGAGCTTTAGTGGCAGTCGCCTTGGGAGCGTTGGCTGCGCAAGACCTCCAACGGCCCCTTTAGGGGCACTTGCCAGAACCTTAGGAGCGGTTGCCTGTAGAGCACCTGGCGACACCCGCTCCCTAGCAATCGTCCCAGTGGAACCCTGTTGTGGTTGCCCCCCTCCATCCACATCCGGGGCGTGCGCCACGGGGTCGACAAGCAAGGGAGACACAAAGATGGGGTTCTCGCGAGGTCCTTCAAGGCCTAACGGGCGTAGCCCCCACTCATCAAAAAGGGCATCTGCCTCACGAAGTCCTCCTTAATCAAGCATTAGTACAGGAGGCAGCCCTCCTCTGGAAGTGAGGCTGGCGCTGGGTTGCCCGTCAGAAGCTCGAGCACTGTGTGCGGTGTCTTGGAAGGAAGCACATGCACCTGGAGCCTCATGGGGTCCTCGCTGCCGGTGAAGGCCCACATTTGGTGAGAATGGTGTTGAAGGAGAGCAATGCGCCACCGAATGAACTACTGCACCACCATTGGCACCGTCACCCCGAGCTTCTTCAACCTGGTCAGCCGGGACCAGACATGTGCAAGCCAATGGTCGACGAGCTTCACGTGCCCCCAGCCGAAGCTGGGAACGATTGGCACCCGCAAAAGCAGACGCAAGGGGTTGAGCATGTTGGTGTCCACATACACCCACAGCTTCCGGAACCCCCTTACATCTGGTGAGAGCTCGAAGTCGATGGCCAAGCCAACCATCGCCGCTACGTCCTGGAAGGCCACGCACCCGGATGCTGGCGGGCGTTGACTAGATAAAGTGAGAAGAAATGGCGAAATAGGGCTACGGAAGGGGCGATGCCCACAATGGCCTCACAAAGGAAAGCAAACACGGCGAGGAGGATGATGGACTCGGGATCCAGATGCAACGCCTAGACTTGGTAATGCGAGAGTATGTCATTGAAGAAATCGGAGAAAGGGGCGATCAGGCCAGCCAAGAGGGCGTGAAGATGGATGGGGATCACGGTGGCTTCCATGTCGATCCTGGCCCAGGAAGCGGGCCAAGCCACCGTCACCTTACACTCATTGGAATCGACGACAAGGGCTGGACGGACCTTGGCCAACACTTCATGATTGACCAACGACGACCGCTCAAGAGCAGGCACCAAGACCGGCTGGGATTCGGCCGGAGCGTAGGATTTCCCCTTCTTCTTTGACCGCGGGGCCAAGGCAGCAAGAGAGGGTGGCACCGGCGTCGAATCTGGGAGAAGAGACATGTATTCTCAGGAAGGTGAGGACTCAAGGGCGAGCACGGCAAGAAATGAAGGCGGAGCTGTGGAAGCAACGGGCAGCCGCCGGGCCTGGCGGATATCAAGGCTGCATGGAGAAGTGGGGGCGCCCACGTCCCGTCAAGCGCCACGCGTCAACCAAGGCCACAGGTGCTTGGGGCCCGCGGCGCTTCGCACTTGCCCTTTGGCTTCGCCTCGAAGCCAAGCCCGAGCGTGCTTTGGGCCCGGGGGCTACTGTCCACATTCTGGGAATTGGGGTACCCAGACTTTCCTGCCTGCGACCCACAGCGTGGCTCGCCATCGGCCTAGTATGACCCAGCTTCGTCATCAATAACCCAAGACCCTCGCGAGGGATGAAGCCTCGCGAGGCGGACGACACCAAGACCTCCACAAGGAGCGGCCACCTCAGGCTGGCTCCCATGGAGCGGAGATTTCTATGCAAGCCTCACCTTGTGAGGTTCGGATGATGTGAGCATTGATGACCAAGGCCAGGAAGGCGCCAGCGGGCGCAGTGTACCACTTTCCTCTTTCGTGCTAATGAGGCAAGCGCGGACGCGGTGTCCCGAGGAATCAGCCAAAGGTTTCCATTCCCGTGCAACAAGACCAAGACCGCCAGGATAGCGGGACGGAGGTCATCGTCGAGCCCACCACAGTGTTACGACCAAAGGCTTTTGCAGGCGAAGACTACTTTTTTCAGGATAGCTTGTACTAGTTGTTCCCCTTCAAATTTGGCCGTTGTGGGATCCCTTCCCGCCTTGATTTAGGAAGAGGATCAAGGCCACTATAAATAGGGCCTAGCCACCACTGTAGAGGGAATCAGATCAATTCTGTCCTGACCAGCTCACTTGAGCTCAAGAACACTCCTCCTCCTGAGGTTGTTCTCCCACTGTACTAGTTCATCCTCCACCCCTCGATGCCAATCCACCACAAAGCAGGAGTAGGGTCTTACACCGCTAGGTGGCCCAAACCCGGGCAAACTGCCGTGTCCACTTTTCCTTTGAGTTTGTCAAGCTAGGCTGTGAGATTAGCGAGTAGGTAGACTGGGGAGGTTGAGTTCTTCGCACACACCCTAGAGTTCGAACCTCTCAAGTGTCTACGGAAACCGAAATCTGACGTCGCTCGAGCTATGGCTGCAGCACGCCAGGTGTTGTAGCCTGGCCATGGGGACAGAGGTCGAGGTCGTCCCCCCGGGCGGCATCTTCATGACCCGCAGATGGAGTGAGTTTTCTCGTGCCTGTCGCCCAGAAGGGGCCCTTGCCATCCACTTTGAGTATGATGGCGCCTCCATATTGTTCTTCAAGGTATTCGACGAGGAAGGCCAACGGCTGGAGTGCTGCCCCAGGGGAAGCAACCCGCGTGGCACGGCCGCGGGGTTCGAGCCCACCTCCTGGCCTTGACCACAGCATCGCGACCTGGCATACCAACGACGACTAAAGCCTCCCTGGGGTGTCACATCCCTGGTCCTGTTATGCATTAGGCTAGACCTCATGTGAGCTTCATGTTTTAATTCAAATGAAATTTGAATTGAGGAATTTTCAAAGCCTCAGAATCCTTTAAAAAAAATGATTAAGATAAAAATTGCTTCAAATAAGTCCAAGAAAATGTTCTTGTTATCCTCTGGAAATATTGGCAAGAGGTAAAATCCAAACCAATATTTTCGGTATCTCAGAAACATTTATTTTGGGTATTTGAATTAAATCAATAGCTATTTGAATTGGACTTATATCTACTGTTAAATAAATATAGGTCCAATAATTCTGAAATATTTTTGTGGAGCATTGTTTTAATTCTTTTTAGCTCCTAAAAATATTGTCAGAAGCAAAATAAATTGAATTGGTTTCAAAACCAAATTCAAAACAAACCTGCAAAATAGAAAACAGAATTAAAACAAAACAGAGAGAAAAAAATAAAAAGAACAGAAGCCTACCTGGGCCACTTACCTGTAGCCGGCCCAGCTGGCCAGCTCCTCCCGCTGGCCCAGCCCACCGCCGCCTCCCTTCCCTGTCGCCTTCCTCCTTGCGCCAGTAGGCAGAGGAGGGACACGGCGCGCGCGCCCGAGCTCGCCACGCCACCACCCTGCTCGTCTGCATCGCCTGGCCACCGTGACGCCGCGCGTCATCTCCTCGGCGCCGCCCCGACCCCCCTGGACCCCCTCGCTCTCTCCCTCGCCCTTGTATCTCTCCTCTGCTTCCTCTCTCTCTCACTCGCCGAGCGCAGCCACAGCCGCGCCACCGTAACGCCGCGGCCACCGTCTCCCCCTCGACCCCTCGCTGTGCTTGCGAGCTCCGCCTCGACCCTCTCTTCCTCCCCACCGATCCACGGCCCTCCGGAAACCCTGCATCGCCGCCCACGTCGCCGTTCCCCTCCTCGGCCACCGGAGATCGTCGCCGTCGATTCGCTGCACTCCGGCCGCCCCCGAGCCCACTAACCCTCCCTACAGCTCCGCGGTGAGCCTCCGTGCAGAACCCCTCTCTCTTCCCTCGCGTTTGCAAGCTCTAGGCCATAGCTCCGCCGCGGCCGAACTCCGGCCGCCGCTGACCTCGTCACCGCCGTCACTACAGCCGCTTGAGCTCGTCTCGGAGCGTGTCACCGCACTCAGGAAGCCACCAGGAGCCTAACGCATATCCTAACTCGCCCTCCCGTGCACCACAGCGCCTACCCCGCACTCACCGAACTCCGGCGCCGCCGCGAGCTCCGTTCCGACGAGCCCCGGCGTCCCCGCAGCCTCCCACCTACCCCATCAGATGCGGGAGAGCCCGGGCTACGCCCCGGTGCCCTCAGCGCGCGAATCCGATGCCCCTAGCGCAAGTCTGGCGTGCCCCGCCGTGCTCTGTGGTCACCGCCGGCCAAACTCCGGCGGGCCGATGTGGCCACTTAGTTAGGGGCTAATCACCCTATGAGCCACTGCCATGTGGGCCCCGAGCCTAATTAGGTTAGTTTAATTTTTCTGTTTAGATTAGTGCTAATCTGTGGACCCCATGTGTCAGATTTTGACTTAGTCAAGTCAACGTTGACCGGTCCCACCTGTCAGTGAGTGAAACAGCCCTGTGTCACTGACGTGTGGCCCCCACACGTCCGGTTTGACCAGCAGCAGCGTCTGTTGACCTGCTGACGTCACGGTGACGCACTGCTGACGTAGTAAATGTTTCTGGAATTTAAATAATTCTTAAATGATTTATTAATTCCAGAAAATGCCTAAAACTTCTAAAAATCATAGAAAATTAACCGTAACTCCAAATTAAATAAATTATATATGAAAAATTATCAGAAAAATTCAAGGAATCCATCTGTACCATTTTCATGCATGTTAGAACAACTTATAGCTGCTGTTTAGCACAAATCAATTACATGGCATTTGAATAATCACATATGGAGTTTGAATTTGAATCTTGGATTCAAACCAACTTCATTTAATCTGGTTTTAGTTGCATTAGCCCAAAACACATTCATTTTGCCATGTCATGATCATGCATCATATTGTGCATTGCACTGATCGTGTTTTTCTATATTTGCCGGTAATTGTCCCCTCTCGATAGACGTGTACCGATGATGTGATCGTTGACACTGATGAAGACTCAATGTTATCTTCAGAAGTGCCAGGCAAGCAAAACCCCCTTGTTCATTCCGATACAATCCTACTCTCTCGCTCCTGCTCTCTTTTACTGCATTAGGACAACATCAATTCATCTGTTACCTGCTGCGGTAGCTGAACCCCTTTATCCTTTGCATGACCTGTCATTCCACAGTAAATAGATGAAACCCACTAGCATGAGTAGGAGTTGTTTGAGCCGTGTTGTGCCTACTCATTCTTGCTTGTTTGTCATGCCTGCTACTGCTTAGAGTTGAGTCAGGTCTGATTCATCGGGGATGAATCAGAGGCGTGTGAACATGTCCTACTGTGTGTGAGCTAAGTGTGTGAACACGATTTGGTAAAGGTAGCGGTGAGAGGCCATGTAGGAGTACATGGTGGGTTGTCTCATTGCAGCCGTCCTCAGGAACTGAGTTCTGTGTTTGTGATCCATGATTCAGCTACTACCACGCATTGGGCCCGAAACCAATGGACCCTCTCGGCTTCTTGATCACCCTTGTCCTCTGTCCAGGAGTTGCAAGTAGTTTCTGGTGTTTGTAGTATGCTGGAGGCCGTGCGCAGCGCTGACCGTAGGGGTGGGCTGTGATGCGGTAGGCACGTGGCACGGTGTACCGGGCGCCCGTTTGGTGTCTCGGGAACCCTGTTCACATCGTTTGGGGCTGTGAGCGAAACTCCGGCCGGATCTCCTCATGGATGGAACCCGAATAGGTGATAAACCTGGACTAGAGACTTGAGTGTTTAGGTAGGCCGTGGCCGACACCCACGTTGGGCTTCCGCTTGAAGGTTGCCGAGTACATGTCGTGTAAACGGCGGTAAGTGGTGAGAGCGTGTGTGAAGAAGTACACCCCTGCAGGGTTAACATCATCTATTCGAATAGCCGGATTCCTCGGATATGGAAACTTGGACCCCTTGCATAGTTCATAGACAAGTGAAAGTGGATACTCTAAAATACGCAAGATAAGCGTGAGTGCTATGGATGGCGTTCTCGTAGGGAGACGGGAGCGGATCCATAGTGGTGTATTGATATGGTGAATATGTGGACTCGTGTGCGCCACCTCAAAAGAGTTACTTGCAGTCGTAGTTCAGGATAGCCACCGAGTCAAAGCTGGCTTGCTGTAGTCAAACTCCACCATCCCATTTGTTGATAATGATGCATGTGTGGATAGATCCGATGTAAGTCTTGCTGGGTACATTTGTACTCACGTTTGCCTATTTTATGTTTTGCAGAGAGACTTCAGTCTCACTAGTAGTTCCGCTTGGACTTCGACGTTTAGCTTGATACCTCAGCTACGATCTTGTGCCCTCGGCAGGATCTGATCGATAGTCAGGCTTCTCAGCCTTTTTCATTTATAGATGTCTGTACTCAGACATGATAGCTTCCGCTTGTGTTTTGACTTGTATGCTCTGATTGTTGGGTCATGAGACCTATGTTTGTAATGTCTCGCTCCTCGGAGCCTATTGAATAGACTACTTGAGTCGTAGAGTCATTTTGTGATGCCATGTTGTATTGCACATATCGAGCATATTGTGTGTATGTTATTGAAATGCTTGGTATGTGTGGGATCTGACTATCTAGTTGTTTATCTTTAGTAGCCTCTCTTACTGGGAAATGCCTCCTAGTGTTTCCACCGAGCCATGGTAGCTTGCTACTGCTCCGGAACACTTAGGCTGGCCGGCATGTGTCCTTCTTCGTTCCTGTGTCTGTCCCTTCGGGGAAATGTCACGCGGTGAATACCGGAGTCCTGTTAGCCCGCTACAGCCCGGTTCACCGGAGTCCTGCTAGCCCAGTGCTACAGCCTGGATTCACTCGCTGATGACCGACACGTTCGATGCTGGGTCATGGATGCCTGTCCCTGTAAGTCTGTGCCGCTTTGGGTTTACGACTAGCCATGTCAGCCCGGGCTCCTTATCATATGGATGCTAGCGACACTGTCATATACGTGTGCCAAAAGGCGCAAACGGTCCCGGGCAAAGGTAAGGCGACACCCGTGGGAATACCGTGCGTGAGGCCGCAAAGTGATATGAGGTGTTACATGCTAGATCGATGTGGCATTGAGTCGGGGTCCTGACAGCGTTGGTATCAGAGCTTGACTGCCTGTAGGATTACCAAGCCAAACTGGTCGAAGTTGAGTCTAGAAATTCTTTAGTTATATAAGGGAATTGATTGTGGGATGGAACGTAAGGCTCTTTTTACTCCTTATACCTTATGCCTTCTGATCTGAGTCATCTTATCTTTCCTACGGGGTTAAGAAACTAGGTCTTCTCATCTATCTATCAGGATCACGTGTTACTAATCCGTAGACTTATAAATTGTTGGATTAAGCTTGAGTTCCGTTCCTACTACTTCCGTATGTTAATTGTTGATCTCGAAACCTTGATATTGTGCTTCTGAGTGGTTATGCCACCATTTTTGTGAATGTCTCAAATCTTTTCTGAGCATTTACAGCTGTTATGATGTCCGAGTCATCCCAGGTTTCTAAGTAGTCTGATGCAATTGCAAATCCTTTCTTCCCGTCTCAATGTTCCCATGGGCCAGATTAACCACACTAATCAGTGAGTTGAGGTACTCCGTTACCTTGACATATATGTTGGAGCTGGTATTATGACCCTAGGTGTCTTAGGGGATCATCTAGTAATTTAGCCATGATTTGTGTCCCAGTGTGATGATTCTGGCTTTTATTCTCGAAAGCATCCCGTGATGCCACATAGTTAGTAGGTATTCTACTCCTGGGTTTGAACCCGAGATTCACTCTACTTACATCATGTTGATAGTGTTGCTAGTTCCTTTAGGATATTTGTAACCTTTGCGATAGTCCTCAAGGTCCGTGGTATATCCTTCTTCCAAATACCATGAACCACTTACAGCAAAAGTTTGTTGGATCAAAAGATCACAACAGGAGTGCTCTCGATGGGTTCTCCATTCATAATTGTGACTCTGCCAGTTCTACCTTTCCGCATGGATTGTCCGGAAGAAATATGTTGAACTCGTTCGACATGCTAATCTATGCATCCACAACTCAGAAAATCATATGTTCCTTTGAGTTGTCCCTCTTTAGTTGTTTTCTGGCCCTCGTCTATCAATTGATAGCCAGGAGTAATTGTGCATTCGTGTTATCAATGCTTATTACTCTTGTGGTCCGTCAAGCCATTCTGTCCTGAATGACTAGGAGAAACAAACTCCAGTACCTCTTCCATATCCAGGATTGGGTCAAAGAAGTGGTGCTCCGCAGATCAAATTGCTAATCCAGCTTTTGTTCTGTTCTACCTTGGAGTATTACCATCTTTATATCGGGATTGTTATAGGAATTGCACACCATCCTATGAACTCTTGGTACGGTGATACTTCTTGCCATCATTAGTCATTCCTCGGTCTTCGTGTTGATGCAACCGGAATACCGACAAATGAATTGTGATGTGTGAAATCAATACGCCTAGCAACCTCGTTGCTGGGTAGTTAAAGGACAATAATTTCATTCTTAGTGTGTTGGTTACTGAATCATCATTCTAAGATTGATCGTGCTACCTAGTCCATTCTCCTGGTTCACCCTTCGATTGATGAGTTAGGATCTTGTCAAGTCCTCACTCATTTGATCATATCGTCTTGCCCTCAAAAGCGAGATCGTTCTCGAGCTTAGTAACATACCGGTGGTTCGTGATTTTCTGAATGTCTTCTCGGAAGTATCACCAGGTCGTCACCTGACCGTTATGTTGAGCCCGTGATCAAGTTGGTTTCTTATGAACCACCTTCTTTCCAAGAATCGGTGTTAGATATCCCTGAGCTAGTTGGTTAAGCTGGACAACAACTTGGAGAGTTGAAAGATAAAAACTTGTCTGACTTAGTTCGTTCCAAAGGGATATTCTTGTGTAGTGTGTGTTGAAGAAAGATGATATCTTCATCGATTGGTCCCTGTGATCAGTTGTTGGACCTATTGTCTTATCAATCCTTTGATTTGAGTGTGGGCCATCGTCAAATCAAATCAGTACCAACGATGCTCGTAATGTTTTCTTATTCGTGGTTGATCCCTCGAGCATACACCATTACATCTTTGGTCTGACCAATGCTATCACCGTGTTCACTTAACTATGGAATTCCTTTTAAAATGAAACCCGGATGAATTGTTGTTGAGCCCATTGACAACATCCTTATCTCCTCCATGATTTTGTTGAGCATTAAGCTAGTGTTGGAAATTTTTGAAAGCATTTGTTCATGCTAGCTCATGAAGCATATGTTTGGATGAAGGTAGTGACTTCCTTTAATTCATGTGCATCTGATGCAAGTTGCCGCCGTGGATTCGAGAAAGTCAATGTTGCTTCTTTGGAATCATTCCAAATCAGTCATGCACACGTGCGAAGAATGCTGTGGTTTGAAGACTTGCAACCTTCAATCTATATGTATCCCTAGCACACCAAGCCACTGGTTGATTTGTTCAAGGAGAAGGAGCTCCTTCATAAGAGCTAATCCGGACTTATGAAAGAACTTCGATACCCTCGTTGATGGTTCCCCACCTGAACTCGGTAGTGTTTTATGATAAGACTACCACGTGGTCATGCTTGTCTGGGACAGCGTGTTCACATGTTTGTAGCAGAACCAGCTCATGTTTTGGAGCTTGCTATCGTAGTTCATCTCCCGAGAATCCCGCAACGTCATCTCGTCGATTTGTGTTGCAAACTTTCATTTTCTTCCTAGACTCGATGAGTCTGGAATATCCTGACACCAACCAGATCTGAATCTCAGGCAGATATGATGGTTGGAACATTCTCCAAGAACTATAATATTGGTCCCTCGATAACCGGTAAAGTGGATGTCGTGGCCAACACACCCAGCCGGAAGACCTGTTATTATAATATCTTGATTGAGGAAGTTGGCCACCTCCCCATAGGGATTTCGTAGGATTTACTCCCTAGTTGCCCCTATGGATTTTGAGATCCCGAAGTCCGACCTTTTACTTGATGTCCTAGATACCAGACCATTTCTATGAATGGGTTACACTAGCACATCAAGGAGAACATTAGAAGTGGAGTGCTAAATGTTTCTCGGTCGATCATCCAGATTTTGTTTCCTTGGCCTCGCTAAGATGAAATCTGAGAAGGTGTTATCTTTCTTTGCATCTACATCCTCCATCATTCATCATGGTAGCAAGTTGTGTTGCCGGACCCTTGACACGGATGTTGGTAAAACCTTGATGAATATGGAAATGCTCAAGTTCTTGAGAGCACGCACAAGCGTTACGTGTTATCATCGGCTCTAACTGGGATTACTCTCAGTTTCCTCGGCAATGCTATGACCTCTTCAAACAGTGAATTCACTCCCTATTGTTGGGTTCTTCCCCAGTTACCAGAATCATTCCTAGCATTTGCATTTTGTTCCTAGCTTGCACCGCCAATGTGCCATTCTACCATGGGTCTCTTCCATTTCCGGTGATAAGCAAATTCATCCATTACGTTGTCTTCAACAAGGTAATCCACATCATCCAAGTCCGAGTATGCCATTCTACCGACCCCCTCCAAACGATCGCTCGAGAATTGCCTTAGGCTGGTTTAAAGAGTTCCAATGATCTCTGAATCAAAAGTAATTCTTTTTGCCACTTAAGGGGATATCTCTACGAGTCACCTTCCCTAAGGTGTATCGTTATGGTATCATGGCAACTCAACTCCTCGCTACGTTGACAATCGTTTACCACCTTCTTAGGTATGAAATTGTTGTCTACCTAGTGAACCTTCGTCATCCGTTTCTTCCACCCCTATTGATGTGTATCTCGTGTCTCAACCCGAAAGATGGTTCTATGTCTCATTCCGTAAGTTAATCTTGAGTTGTTCGATCTTCGAGGAGATCGACCCTTCTAGAGTCTCCTTCTTCCCCCCCCCCTGTCATGTTGACAGGATTTCTCAGAGCAAGACGACAAGACAAAGATGGTGTTCAAATCAACGTTCATTTGAAGTGCACCCTGGATCGTGAAGATTATACTAGTTGCGTTTCCCCTTCACCTTACCCTACGCTTGAATCTCGAGACGAGATTCTTGTTTAGTGGGGGTGAGTTGTCACATCCCTGGTCCTGTTATGCATTAGGCTAGACCTCATGTGAGCTTCATGTTTTAATTCAAATGAAATTTGAATTGAGGAATTTTCAAAGCCTCAGAATCCTCTAAAAAAATGATCAAGATAAAAATTGCTTCAAATAAGTCCAAGAAAATGTTCTTGTTATCCTCTGGAAATATTGGCAAGAGGTAAAATCCAAACCAATATTTTCGGTATCTCAGAAACATTTATTTTGGGTATTTGAATTAAATCAATAGCTATTTGAATTGGACTTATATCTACTGTTAAATAAATATAGGTCCAATAATTCTGAAATATTTTTGTGGAGCATTGTTTTAATTCTTTTTAGCTCCTAAAAATATTGTCAGAAGCAAAATAAATTGAATTGGTTTCAAAACCAAATTCAAAACAAACCTGCAAAATAGAAAACAGAATTAAAACAAAACAGAGAGAAAAAAATAAAAAGAACAGAAGCCTACCTGGGCCACTTACCTGTAGCCGGCCCAGCTGGCCAGCTCCTCCCGCTGGCCCAGCCCACCGCCGCCTCCCTTCCCTGTCGCCTTCCTCCTCGCGCCAGTAGGCAGAGGAGGGACACGGCGCGCGCGCCCGAGCTCGCCACGCCACCACCCTGCTCGTCTGCATCGCCTGGCCACCGCGACGCCGCGCGTCATCTCCTCGGCGCCGCCCCGACCCCCCTGGACCCCCTCGCTCTCTCCCTCTCCCTTGTATCTCTCCTCTGCTTCCTCTCTCTCTCACTCGCCGAGCGCAGCCGCAGCCGCGCCACCGTAACGCCGCGGCCACCGTCTCCCCCTCGACCCCTCGCTGTGCTTGCGAGCTCCGCCTCGACCCTCTCTTCCTCCCCACCGATCCACGGCCCTCTGGAAACCCTGCATCGCCGCCCACGTCACCGTTCCCCTCCTCGGCCACCGGAGATCGTCGCCGTCGATTCGCTGCACTCCGGCCGCTCCCGAGCCCACTAACCCTCCCTACAGCTCCGCGGTGAGCCTCCGTGCAGAACCCCTCTCTCTCCCCTCGCGTTTGCAAGCTCTAGGCCATAGCTCCGCCGCGGCCGAACTCCGGCCGCCGCTGACCTCGTCACCGCCGTCACTACAGCCGCTTGAGCTCGTCTCGGAGCGTATCACCGCACTCAGGAAGCCACCAGGAGCCTAACGCATATCCTAACTCGCCCTCCCGTGCACCACAGCGCCAACCCCGCACTCACCGAACTCCGGCGCCGCCGCGAGCTCCGTTCCGACGAGCCCCGGCGTCCCCGCAGCCTCCCACCTACCCCATCAGATGCGGGAGAGCCCGGGCTACGCCCCGGTGCCCTCAGCGCGCGAATCCGATGCCCCTAGCGCAAGTCCGGCGTGCCCCGCCGTGCTCTGTGGTCACCGCCGGCCAAACTCCGGCGGGCCGATGTGGCCACTTAGTTAGGGGCTAATCACCCTATGAGCCACTGCCATGTGGGCCCCGAGCCTAATTAGGTTAGTTTAATTTTTCTGTTTAGATAAGTGCTAATCTGTGGACCCCATGTGTCAGATTTTGACTTAGTCAAGTCAACGTTGACCGGTCCCACCTGTCAGTGAGTGAAACAGCCCTGTGTCACTGACGTGTGGCCCCCACACGTCCGGTTTGACCAGCAGCAGCGTCTGTTGACCTGCTGACGTCACGGTGACGCACTGCTGACGTAGTAAATGTTTCTGGAATTTAAATAATTCTTAAATGATTTACTAATTCCAGAAAATGCCTAAAACTTCTAAAAATCATAGAAAATTAACCGTAACTCCAAATTAAATAAATTATATATGAAAAATTATCAGAAAATTCAAGGAATCCATCTGTACCATTTTCATGCATGTTAGAACAACTTATAGCTGCTGTTTAGCACAAATCAATTACATGGCATTTGAATAATCACATATGGAGTTTGAATTTGAATCTTGGATTCAAACCAACTTCATTTAATCTGGTTTTAGTTGCATTAGCCCAAAACACATTCATTTTGCCATGTCATGATCATGCATCATATTGTGCATTGCACTGATCGTGTTTTTCTGTATTTGCCGGTAATTGTCCCCTCTCGATAGACGTGTACCGATGATGTGATCGTTGACACTGATGAAGACTCAATGTTATCTTCAGAAGTGCCAGGCAAGCAAAACCCCCTTGTTCATTCCGATACAATCCTACTCTCTCGCTCCTGCTCTCTTTTACTGCATTAGGACAACATCGATTCATCTGTTACCTACTGCGGTAGCTGAACCCCTTTATCCTTTGCATGACCTGTCATTCCACAGTAAATAGATGAAACCCACTAGCATGAGTAGGAGTTGTTTGAGCCCTGTTGTGCCTACTCATTCTTGCTTGTTTGTCATGCCTGCTACTGCTTAGAGTTGAGTCAGGTCTGATTCATCGGGGATGAATCAGAGGCGTGTGAACATGTCCTACTGTGTGTGAGCTAAGTGTGTGAACACGATTTGGTAAAGGTAGCGGTGAGAGGCCATGTAGGAGTACATGGTGGGTTGTCTCATTGCAGCCGTCCTCAGGAACTGAGTTCTGTGTTTGTGATCCATGATTCAGCTACTACCACGCATTGGGCCCGAAACCAATGGACCCTCTCGGCTTCTGGATCACCCTTGTCCTCTGTCCAGGAGTTGCAAGTAGTTTCTGGTGTTTGTAGTATGCTGGAGGCCGTGCGCAGCGCTGACCATAGGGGTGGGCTGTGATGCGGTAGGCACGTGGCACGGTGTACCGGGCGCCCGTTTGGTGTCTCGGGAACCCTGTTCACATCGTTTGGGGCTGTGAGCGAAACTCCGGCCGGATCTCCTCATGGATGGAACCCGAATAGGCGATAAACCTGGACTAGAGACTTGAGTGTTTAGGTAGGCCGTGGCCGACACCCACGTTGGGCTTCCGCTTGAAGGTTGCCGAGTACATGTCGTGTAAACGGCGGTAAGTGGTGAGAGCGTGTGTGAAGAAGTACACCCCTGCAGGGTTAACATCATCTATTCGAATAGCCGGATTCCTCGGATATGGAAACTTGGACCCCTTGCATAGTTCATAGACAAGTGAAAGTGGATACTCTAAAATACGCAAGATAAGCGTGAGTGCTATGGATGGCGTTCTCGTAGGGAGACGGGAGCGGATCCATAGTGGTGTATTGATATGGTGAATATGTGGACTCGTGTGCGCCACCTCAAAAGAGTTACTTGCAGTCGTAGTTCAGGATAGCCACCGAGTCAAAGCTGGCTTGCTGTAGTCAAACTCCACCATCCCCTTTGTTGATAATGATGCATGTGTAGATAGATCTGATGTAAGTCTTGCTGGGTACATTTGTACTCACGTTTGCCTATTTTATGTTTTGCAGAGAGACTTCAGTCTCACTAGTAGTTCCGCTTGGACTTCGACGTTTAGCTTGATACCTCAGCTACGATCTTGTGCCCTCGGCAGGATCTGATCGATAGTCAGGCTTCTCAGCCTTTTTCGTTTATAGATGTCTGTACTCAGACATGATAGCTTCCGCTTGTGTTTTGACTTGTATGCTCTGATTGTTGGGTCATGAGACCCATGTTTGTAATGTCTCGCTCCTCGGAGCCTATTGAATAGACTACTTGAGTCGTAGAGTCATTTTGTGATGCCATGTTGTATTGCACATATCGAGCATATTGTCTGTATGTTATTGAAATGCTTCGTATGTGTGGGATCTGACTATCTAGTTGTTTATCTTTAGTAGCCTCTCTTACCGGGAAATGCCTCCTAGTGTTTCCACCGAGCCATGGTAGCTTGCTACTGCTCCGGAACACTTAGGCTGGCCGGCATGTGTCCTTCTTCGTTCCTGTGTCTGTCCCTTCGGGGAAATGTCACGCGGTGAATACCGGAGTCCTATTAGCCCGCTACAGCCCGGTTCACCGGAGTGCTGCTAGCCCAGTGCTACAGCCTGGATTCACTCGCTGATGACCGACACGTTCGATGCTGGGTCATGGATGCCTGTCCCTGTAAGTCTTAGCCGCTTTGGGTTTACGACTAGCCATGTCAGCCCGGGCTCCTTATCATATGGATGCTAGCGACACTGTCATATACGTGTGCCAAAAGGCGCAAATGGTCCCGGGCAAAGTTAAGGCGACACCCGTGGGAATACCGTGCGTGAGGCCGCAAAGTGATATGAGGTGTTACATGCTAGATCGATGTGGCATTGAGTCGGGGTCCTGACATGGGGACTGGTTCCTGTCGACGTAGAGCACTAAGCTGCCACGAGAGAGAAAATGGGGAACCGTGCCGGAGTGGGATACACAATTTCAACGCAATGATAAGGAGGATAGCATTAAAACAAAAGCTTTACAGTTTTTTACATTCCCCACGGGGCTTGTCACATTCCGCGCAGGGAAACAAAAGCAGAAAAACTCAAAGGACCCTGCCGCTGGGTATCACCGGCGATGCCGAGCGGACGCCGCTAACGCGCTCCTGGCACAGCGAGAGCTCGGCGGCACATAGCCATCATTGCTGGACTCCAGAGTATCGCTGGGCTTGGGAGAGTCACTAGAATCCTAGGAGTCGTCGCTGCTACCAGAGGACCCGCCAGCAAGCCCGGAGGCGGGCTCGACACCCGCGGCCATGCCACACGGGCTGCTTCCCATAGGGCAGCACTCCAGCCATCAGCTCTCCTCGTCGAAGACCTTGAAGAACAATGTGGAGGCGCCTCGTACTCAAATTGGATGGCGAGGGCCCCTTTCGGGCGATGGGCATAGGCGACCTTGCCCCATCCGCGGCTCATGAAGATGCCGCCCGGCGGGACGACCTCGACCTCCGCCTCCTCAGCGAAGAACCTCGGGAACCGGATCCACATGTGTGGCGGCATTGCGCCACACACCACGAACTCGCGTGAGCTGCCCTCAGCGTGAGTTCGCCGACCAGCTGGACGCACGACTTTGGCCTATGCACCGCGACGTTGAACCACGCGACGCTAGGCACTATCGCACTGCGTCCGGGCGTATAGGGGTAGCGGGAAGCCAGGCGGAGGTCGTGCCTATCAAGGATGTGTCACCTGCTTTCCTGCTCGGGCATCGCGAGGACGGCTAAACCTCTTCTTTGGCGTTAGCGGTTTAGGTTCATTCGTAGCCCCTCGAGGCCAATCCACCATAAAGCAGGAGTAGGGTTTTACACTGCAAGGTGGCCCGAACCTGGATAAACTGTCGTGTCCCCTTTTCCTTTCAATTCGTCGAGCTAGGCTATGAGATTGGCGAGTAGACAAACTAGGGAGGTTGAGTCCTTTGCACGCACCCTAGAGTTTGAGCCTCTCAAGGGTGTGCGGAACCTGAAATCCGACAGGTGATTCTTGATGGTCCGGGGTCTCCTGTGCCACAACCGCTCGACGTCGGGGGCCCAGAGATCCAAAGGCTGGTGAGGAGTCTAAAGCCTGCCCGCGAGCCAGTTAGGAGGCCGGTGGCCAGCAAAAAGGTGCATCGCGCTTACTGCTGGCCCTTGCTAGGTCGGCGACCCCTCCGAGGGCCGCAACACCTTGGATTTGCCGACGAGCGATTCGAAGGCCAGGGGTGGGGTTACCGCCAGGCAGGAAGGCGGCCGCCTTTCACCCTTCCAATCTCCACGGCCGCCTTGCACCCTTCCAGTCTCCGCCTGTGACACTCTCACGTAATAATGAGTGGGGTTGTACATGCCCTGGAGTCTCTTGAGCACTGCCCTCGAGCCTCACGGGGGCTCCCATCCACACCCAAGTGGAAGCCCCATGCTACGCGCTGGCGGACGACACGGTCAATCAGCGACTATGCCAATGCCTAGTGGAGGCCCCATTGTCACAACCCTAGTCAGTGCTTGCATTAAGGTGATGCATCATGTTTAATTTCTCCTGAAACTTGAAATGGGGATGGCATAAACCCCCTGAACCACTTAACTCAACTAGGGTTTACTAAAATAATTTTCAATGAACCTGAAATGCCCTTCAAAAATGTTCATCATTTTGCCTTGGTTTAGAACCTCTGCCAAAAATGGTTCACATTTTTCTAGGACAACTTGGGTCACTGAATTAAATCATAAGTAATTTGCATTTGGGCATTTAAATGCTATAAATAATTCTAATGACCAAATAATCTTGAATTTAAATGAGGGATGTTGGAAATAATCCAAACAGTGCCCACAAATATTTTCTGGAATTTTGAGAATGCTCTGGCATTTTAAAAAAGCAAAAACATTTGCAGAATAGAGAAAACTGAAACAAATAGAAAAGGCAGAGAGAGAAAGGACTTTACCTAGCGCAGCCCACCTGGCAGCCCACTGGCCAGCCCAGCACTGTGCTGGCCCGTGCTAGTCACATGCTTCCTCTCGCCAGGCAGGTAGGGAGATGCGCACGCGCCCTCGAGCTCGCCACGCAGCTCTCTGCTCGCCTGTGTTGCCTGGACACCGCGACGACGCCTTGAAGCGCCTTCTCGGTGCTGCCCCGACCTCACCGACACCTCACTTCCCACCCTGCTCCTCTCCCCCACTCCCTAGACACCATGGCCGGCGCAGCCGCGCTCGTGCCGTCGTGAACTCATAGCCACCGTCGCGTCCTCATCGCCCCGCTGTGTCCAGAAGCTCGACCATCGTCCGCTTTGTCGAGCAGATCAAGCCCTGAGCGCTTGTTCGCCCCCGAGCCACCGCACCGACCTCGCTTTGCCTCGCCGTCGCTGGAGATCCACTTTGCCTCCCCGCTCGCTCCAGCTCGTCCCCGACCCCGCTAACTAGCTCGCCGTGACCGCTGTGAGCTTTTGCCTCTCCTCCCCCTCTCCGTTCTCGCTACCATCCACCGTAGCAACTGCATGGAGCACACCCGCACCCGCTGTAACGCCCTCGATGCGGCTATATCTCCCACATGTCGAAGCACGACTTAGAGGCATAACCGCATTGAAAGCAGTGTCGCAAGTGAGGTAATCTTCACACAACCCATGTAATACATAAGGGAAAGAGATACATAGTTGGCTTACAATCGCCACTTCACACAATACATGAATAAATCATTACATCATCCAGATACACACAAGGTCCGACTACGAAACCAAAATAAAAGAAGGCTACCCCAAATGCTACACAGATCCCCGATTGACCTCAACTGGGCACCACTATTGATCAACTAGAATGAAAGCACACAAAGGATAAGATCTACATTGAACCCCTCCTTGAGCTTGGTTGCGTCACCTGCACGGTATCATCGGCACCTGCAAACTGGTTTTGGAAGTATGTGTGAGTCACGGGGACTCAGCAATCTCACACCCTCGCGATCAAGACTATTTAAGCTTATGGGTTAGGTAAAGGTATGAGGTGGAGCTGCAGCAAGCGACTAGCATATATGGTGGCTAACATACACAAATGAGAGCGAGGAGAGAAGGAAAAAGCACGATCGAACAACTATGATCAAGAAGTGATCCTATAACAACCTACGTCAAGCATTACTCCAACACCGTGTTCACTTCCCGGACTCCGCCGAGAAGATACCATCACGGCTACACACGCGGTTGATGTATTTTAATTAAGGTCAACTTCAGGTTTTCTACAACCGGACATTAACAAGTTCCCATCTTCCCATAACTGCGGGCACGGCTTTCGAAAGTTCAAAACCCTGCAGGGGTGTCCCAACTTAGCCCATCACAAGCTCTCACGGTCAACGAAGGATATTCCTTCTCCCAAGAAAATCCGATCAGACTCGGCATCCCGGTTACAAGACATCCTCGACAATGGTAAAACAAATCCAGCAAGACCACCCGCTGTGCCGACAAATCGCGATAGGGGCTGCACATATCTTGTTCTCAGGGGGCACCGGATAAGCTAAGCGTACGTGAGCCAACATAACCCAAGTTACCCAGGGACGGCCCCGCATGGTGATCTCGGTTGGACCAACACTTAGAGAAGCACTGGCCCGGGGGGGTTAAAATAAGATGACCCTTGGGCTGGCTGACCCAAGGGAAAGAAAAGGCTAGGTGGCGAATGGTAAAATCAATGTTGGGCCTTGCTGGAGGAGTTTTATTCAAGGCGAACTGTCAAGGGGTTCCCATTATAACCCAACCGTGTAAGGAACGCAAAATCCGGGAACACAACACCGATATGACGGAAACTAGGGCGGCAAGAGTGGAACAAAACACCAGGCATAAGGCCGAGCCTTCCACCCTTTACCAAGTGTATAGATGGATTAATTTAAATAAGAGATATTGTGATATCCCAACAAAATAACCATGTTCGAACATGGAACAAACTCCAATCTTCACCTGCAACTAACAACGTTATAAGAGGGGCTGAGCAAAGCGGTAACATAGCCAAACAATGGTTTGCTAGGACAAGGTGGGTTAGAGTCTTGGCTTAACAATATGGGAGGCATGATAAGCAAGTGGTAGGTATCGCAGCATGGGCATAGCAAAAGAGCGAGCAACTAGCAAGCAATGATAGAAGTGATTTCGAGGGTATGGTCATCTTGCCTGAAATCCCGCAAGGAAGAAGAACGAGTCCATTAAGAAGACAAACAGACGTAGACGAACGGGTCCTCACAAACGCGACGTTATCAGAACCAACCCGAAGAAGCAACACCGGAAAGAAGCACACACAACATAGTAAACAACCAACACATGAACATGGCATGATATGCGAGATGCGGTATGTGATGCATATGCATGATTTGGAAAGGAATGATTGAACATGGCCTAAACTTGGAAAACCAAGAGTGCCACTAGAAAGGTGAGTTGATTTTGGTTGAAATCGATATAAAGATCACCGGAATCGGATGCACAGTTTGGAAATGGCAAGCAAAACAAATATGGCACCTGTCTGCGATAAACAGCAGGTAGCCTTCTAAATCCATCAAGATAAATATGCTACAGCACTCAAACATGGCAAAAAATACATGGCGATAAACAGGTTCAAACAAGCATGGCAAAAGTGCAAATGATAACAGGTTTCAGACATAGTGAAATTAACGGCATGTCAGGAATTTATCATCAGGAAGCAATCTTTAGAGCATGAAAACTACATACTACAGGAACATATCATGGCAAAGCAAGACATGGAATGAAGCTACTCTAAGCATATAACAAATGTCCCTTAGTGACCTTGAGCCAAAAGGGATCAGAAAATACAATTGCAAGCATGTGAACATAGCAAAAACATAAACAGATTCAGACTTAGCGAAAAACTGGAGCATTCAAACAGATTAACAAGTAGGCATGTTTACGAGCTCGATGCACTCACTACAGAGCATGGCATGACAAACTAGGCATACACCCATGAAGAAGACATGACATAGAAGCTAGACATGGCAAGAACAACATCATAGCATGCACGGATCAATAGAAACAACATCGGCAAAATCGCTAAACATGTTAACAATCTGCCAGGAACATTTTATAGCAAAAGTAGAGCTCGATTGACTCAATCTAGGTTGCTACATAAATGCAAACAAATACATGGATGGATATAGCACAACAATATTAACAAAACATCCTTACTAATCATCATCAAAAGAGGCACAATCAATAGGAAACATCATGAACATATGGCATAAAGATAATAACAGGACAAGGACTTAGTGAACTTCTAAGTCCATGAAATCAGCATCATTGAGTAAGCTACTTAGCATGCTTGTGCTGTTCACCACAAAGATCACAAAAATACATGGCATACACCCCTGTAGAGATGGAATGGCATATAACAAAACACATGTAGAGCTCAGGGTCATAGCATGCACACATTAATCATGGCAAAAATGACAAAAGGCCATTTGCTGAAACAGATTTGACATAATCATCACATAGCCCTCTTCCAATGAAATTTCGGGCATCAAGATGAGCTCAAATGAAAATGATGCAATGAGGTGAAATGATGTACTAGTCGAGACGAACATTTTGATATGCTACACACACGAATCGGAGCTACAATGAGGAAGTTATGATGCGATGAAAAATGCACAAAAATACTGGGACTTAGACGAAATTCAACCTCCGGGGAAAGTCAACGGGATCTCGTGGTACGGGACGGCGCGGTGCGGGACGGAGGGAGGCGTTTGGATGGCCGAGCTGGTGGATCTGGTATACCCGACTAGATCCGGCCGGCGAGGGGCTCCGGCGAGGGCGGGCCATCTCCGGCGAGGTGCGGTCATGCACGGCGACGAACTCTGACGCGGCTGCCGGAGCACGGGACGGCAACAAGGCCCCGGTGAGGCGGCGGCGCCACGGGAACGGCGGCGAGGACCGGTGTCAGGACGGCGGCGCCGGAAACGAGGCGGCGGCGCGGAGCGGCTCCGGCGGAGCTCGCCGGTGCGGGGGGTCCATAAAGGCGGCGAGGCGGCAGAGCAGGGCGGAGGCAGCGGCTGGTGCTTAGGAGGAAGACGGCGGGGCGCGGGGCGCGGTCGCGGGCCAGGAGGGCCGGACGCAGGCCCGAGCGGGCCGCGGTGATGTGGGCGCACCGGCGCGGCAGCTCGGCCAGTCGCGGAACGACACATGGCGGCGGACGGCGAAACGGACGTGTCTGGCGCGGTGGAAGAAATGTCCGGCGGCAGCGGGGAGAGTTAGGGTAGGGTTTGCACCACGAATTTCGAAGGGGATCACATATTTATAGGTAGAGGGAGCTAGGAGAGTCCAAAAGAGGTGCGGTTTGCGGCCGCGCGATCATGATCGAACGCTATAGATGATGGAAGAGGTTTAGGTGGGTTTTGGGCCACTTTGGAGGGGTGTTGGGCTGCAACACACACGAGGCCTTTTCGGTCCCTCGGTTAACCATTGGAGTTTCAAACGAAGTCCAAATGGCACGAAACTTGACATGCGGTCTACTAGTAGTAAACCAAGGCCGCATGACAAGTCTCAGTCCAATCCGAAAACGTTTAACACCCGCACATGAAAAGAGGTAGAAAGGACCACCGGGTGACATAGGAGCGCCGAATTGCAAAACGGACAACGGGGAAAATGCTCGGATGCATGAGACGAACATGTATGCAAATGCAATGCACATGATGACATGATAAGAGATGCATGACACGCAAGCAATGACAAGGCAACAAGAGCGAATAACTGGAAGACACCTGGCACATCGGACTCGGGGCGTTACAACACTCCACCACTACGAGAGGATCTCGTCCCGAGATCTAGAATGGCATCGGAGGGAAAACGGAAGAGAAAGAGAAGAGGTAAAACTAAGTTGCTTCTTTGACAAATGAGTGAAACCAAAGAACCTTGAGATGTTGAACAAATTGAAAGAAAGAATGCCATGGAGAAGAGCGAAGTTGAAAACACTCCGTTAGAAAAGAGGAACAAGGAACATACAAGAACCTTGTAGGTTGAATGACACAAGAAAAAGTGTTACAATGGACAATAAATAGAAGCAAGCACCTCGGTTGACACGAGATGTACAAGGAGTGATAAAGATCAAATACGGCAGCACTTCGGTTGAGAATGTAAGGTAAAGAATATGAGGTTTGCAATATGGAAGCACATGGATGAGACTCCAGCTAGAAGAGGAATAATAGACACAACACTCCGGTTAAATAAGATAGTGAAGGAATAAGACTGATATAATTTGGACAGCACTTAGACTGTAAATGGAAGGAATATAACAATATCTTGAGGAGATGGGATTATACTTGACAAAAACAATAATACAATGCCTCTGGAACAAAAGAATAGAAGTTGCATCATTGGAAAGGAAAGAGTTGAGAAGAAAATGACATCTTCTACCACAGAAGAGCTTGGAAAGGCATCTTTAGGAGAAGGGTCAAATGGAGTTGTTGGAAACAAACAACGAAAAGGATTAGCTTGAGATGGACTTATAGAGGACATCTCAAAATTATGAGGTGACAACTTGCCACTCACGAAAGAGATTTGATTGGATTGATATTACAAGGAGACGAGAAGCTATTTCATCGGGAGGGTAATGAAGAACTTGGGTCATTTACGAGCGTCATAGATAGCAACAATACTTAGGGAAGGCTTTAGGTGAAATATAACCCAAGATAACTCCAAAGAAGAGATTGATGGATTTAAAATACCTCATTCTTAACAACATGTGAATCATGAAACATGAACTCAAATTATCAAGAATGACATAATACCACCTCCAATGATACGGAAGAAAGAATGCACTCCGGATTGCGAGAAGAAGAAAACTTTAAGTATATCTTGGTGGATCATAGCTTCGAGAGATATCTTGAAGAACAATTGAAGAATGAAATGAATCCTTGACGAACCACCATGAGGAACTCTTGTAATAAAAGAATGATCAAACAAAATGGAGGATGAAAAGAATAAGGTTGAAGCCTTGCAATGATTTAGATGAATCTCTGTGGTGATGTAATTGAAAAAGGTTGGAACTCCGGGAAGAATTAGAGAACGAATCAGTATTCTTGAGGAAATTTGATACATGAGAACGAAGGGATCACGACTAATTAGAGATCACTTGAACGATGCACCGGTAAGATTGGAGAATGATAACTGAAAGCTGAGAATGAAATAAACATGAATTGATGGACTCCAGATAATCAAATTGAGAAGACTCTTGAATTTCTCCGGATAGGTGAAAAGAATTCCCACAATCGAAAATAATTATGAGAGGATGGCAACAATCTAGAATCACGAATCTTGAAGAGAATGGAGCAAGATTAAAGAGAAACTCTTCTTCGGTCTTTAAAATCCGAGAATGACGATGAGAAACACCACCATGAATTGTTGAGATACTCCGGGAGAATGAAAAGTCTTCGGTTGAGCCAACAATGAACAGAGTTGTAAGATCTTGGAGAAAAGCGTTTGACTGATGATAACTCATTCTTAAGTCAAACTATGAAATGAATTTGAGGATAGCTCCAGAAAAATTAGAAGAGTCAGGTAAGATCCCGGGAAAAGACCTACGGGTTAGGGCTCACTCAAAAGAAACACCGTTGAATGATTTAAAAGATATATTGCGCCGGTTGAATGATTTAAAACAAAGACATGGATGGATATAGCACAATAATATTAACAAAACATCCTTACTGATCATCCTCAAAAGAGGCACAATCAATAGGGAACAACATGAACATATGGCATAAAGATAATAACAGGACAAGGACTTAGTGGACTTCTAAGTCCCTGAAATCAGCATCATTGAGTGAGCTACTTAGCATGCTTGTGCTAGTCACCACAAAGATCACAAAAATACATGGCATACACCCCTGTAGAGATGGCATGGCATATAACTAAACATATGTAGAGCTCAGGGTCATAGCATGCACACATTAATCATGGCAAAATGACAAAAGGCCATTTACTGAAACAGATCTGACATAATCATCACATAGCCCTCTTCCAATGACATTTCGGGCATCAAGATGAGCTCAAATGAAAATGATGCAATAAGATGAAATTATGTACTCATCGAGACGAACATTTTGATATGCTACACGCACGAATCGGAGCTACGATGAGGAAGTTATGATGCGATGAAAAATGCAGAAAAGTACTGGGACTTAGACGAAATTCAACCTCCGGAGAAAGTCAACGGGATCTCGTGGTACGGGACGGCGCAGTGCGGGACAGAGAGAGGCGTTTGGATGGCCGAGCTGGTGGATCTGGTCCACCCGACTAGATCCGGCCGGCGAGGGGCTCCGGCGAGGGCGGGCCATCTCCGGCAAGGCGCGGTGGCGCAGGGCGATGAACTCCGGCGCGGCTGCCGGAGCACGGGACGGCAACGAGGCCCCGGCGAGGCGGCGGTTCCACGGGAACGGCTGCGAGGACCAGTGTCAGGGCGGTGGCGCCGGAAACGAGGCGGTGGCACGGAGCGGCTCCGGTGGAGCTCGCCGGCGCGACGGGTCGGTGAAGGCGGCGAGGCGGCGGAGCAGGGCGGAGGCGGCAGCCGGTGCTGAGAAGGAAGACGGCGGGGTGCGGGGCGCGGTCGCGGGCCGGGAGGGCCGGACACGGGCCCGAGCGGGCCACGGCGATGTGGGCGCGGCAGCTCGGCCAGTCGCGGAGCGACACGTGGCGGCGGGCGGCGAAACGGACGTCTCCGGCGCGGTGGAAGAAATGTCCGACGGCGGCCGGGAGAGTTAGGGTAGGGTTTGCACCGCGAATTCGGAGGGGATCACATATTTATAGGTAGAGGGAGCTAGGAGAGTCCAAATGTCAGGACCCCGATTCCTAGTCACATCGATCTAGCCGGTAACACCTCATATCACATTGCGGCCGCACGCACGGTATCCCCACGGGTGTCGCCTTACCATGGCCCGGGACCGTTTGCGCCTTTTGGCTCACGTTATGATAGTGTCGCTAGCATCCATATGATAGAGAAGCCGGGACGACATGGCTAGTCGTGAACCCAAAGCGGCACAGATCTATGGGGACAGGCATACATGAATCACATCGAGCATGTCGGTCAGCAGCGTGTGAATCCGGGCTATAGCACTGGGCTAACAGGACTCCGGGGAACCCGGGCTGTAGCAGGCTAGGCAGGACTCCGGATGTCACCACGTGACATTTCCCCGAAGGGACAGACATAGGAACGAAGTGAAACACATGTCGGCCAGTCAAGTGTCTTGAGCAGTAGTGCTGGGCTAGCAAGACTTCGGTGAACCGGGCTGTAGCGGACTACTATGGCTCGAGGAGCACTAGACTACATTTCCCCATAAGAGAGGCTGCCAAAGATAAACAAGTAGATTGTCGGATCCCACACATACCAAGCATTTCAATCATACACACAATATGCTCGATATATGCAAATACAACATGGCATCACAACAAAACTCTACAACTCAAGTACTTTATTTAAAGGCTCCAGAGAGCCATACATAACATGTTCATACAGGTAGGGGTCACATGACCCGACACTCAAGTCATACAAGCATACAAGCACATGCGGAAGCAAATAGTCTGAGTACAGACACTAGAAAGAAAGAAGGCTTGTCGAAGCCTGTCTATCTACATAGGGCCCTCCATGGCCAGGATCACCACCTGGGTGGCAAGTTACTCATCGACGTCGAGACCTACATAAAACCCATCAGAAGGGGCGGTGTTGTCGTCTGAAAACAGTAATTAAAACAAACATGAGTACAAAGGTACTCAGCAAGTCTTATGACAGAACCTACTATACATGCTCATTCTCAAGAAGGTGGTGGAGTTGTTGAAGCAAGCTAGCTTTGACTCTTGGCTAAGCTATCCTACGAGACACCACTAGTAAAATAGTTTTCGCACACGAGTCCACTAATCACCAACACAATACTCCACCGGGGATCCTCCCTCGTTATCCTACGAGAGGGCCATCCTCGGTACTCACACTTATCTTGAGTCTTTTAGTAGTAACCATTAACTTGTCTATGAACTGTATAGGCAACCAAGTAGTCCTTTACCATAGACGCGGCTATTCGAATAGTTTTATACCCTGCAGGGGTGTACTTCGTCACACATGTTTCCACCACTTAGCGTTTGCACACGACATGTGCTCGGCATACTTCAAGCGAAAGCCGACGTGGGTGTAGACCACGACCTGACTAACCGCACAAGTCTCTAGTCCAGGTTTATCGCCTATTCGGGTTCAATCCGCAAGGAAATCCGGCCGGGGTGTCCTCAACGGCCCCAAACGATGTGTACAGGGTCCCGAGACGCCAAACGGGCGCCCAACATACCCGGCCACAGTGTATCCACCGCATCATAGCCCACCCCTAGGGGCAGCGCTACGCATGGCCGCCAACACATAACCTACAAACACCAGAAACTAGTTGCAACTCCTAGACAGAGGACGAGAGGGGTCAATAAGTCGAGCGGGGTCATATTTCAGGGCCCAATGTGTGGTAGTAGCTGAATCTTAAATCACGCATACAGAACTCAGTTCTTATGGACGGCCTCAATGAAACAACCCACAATGTACTCCTACATGGCCTCTCATTGATACCTTTACCAAAACATTTTCAACACATCCCTCACATTACCGACATAATCATTTCACTCTAGCCCATCACCCAGATGAACCAGACCTGACACAACTCTAAGCATAGCAGGCATAGCAAGGTAGGAAACACATACATGGCTCAGTCAACTCCTACACATGCTAGTGGGTTTCATCTAGTTACTGTGGCAATGACATGTCATGCAGAGGATAAGGGTTTAAATACCGTAGCACACAGCAGTTTGAAACGTTGTTGTCTTAATGTAGTAAGTGAGAGCAGGGGCGAGAACATGGGATTGTATCGATATGATCAATGGGGCTGCTTGCCTGATGGAGTGGTAGTACGGTACTGCCCTTCAGCTGGATACTCGGAAATATCCTCGGAGGCGGAACCTACAACGAAATACACCACAGAACACATTCATCACGTGGCAATATGCAACAATATAATGCATGCTATGACATGGCAATATGAGGTGTCCTGCCTAATGCAATGTGAAACAAGTTGAAATGGGTCCATTCGAATCAAAGATTCAAATGGAAGCTTAAGTTCTTATGCATTATTAGTGTATTAGCTTGTTTCACCTAAACAGCAAGGTTAAAGTGTTTTGTCATGCATGAAACCATTACAGATGGAAAGATTAACTTTTTCCGATCATTTTTCATATATAATTTGCTTGATTTGGAACTATGGTTGATTTTCTATGATTTTTAGAAGTTTTGGCTATTTTCTGGAATTTCCTATATAAAAAATAATTCCAGAATTAATTAACTGCGTCAGCACTACGTCATTGTGATGTCAGCGGGTCAAAGGCGCTAGCTCAGGTCAAACTTGACTGGTGGGCCCCATCTGTCAGTGTCTCAACTAACTAATAGAGTTAGTTAGTGTTTCGTTAGCACTAAACTAGGTTAGTTAGGCCCTGGGCCCACATGTCAGTGAGTCAAACTGTTAACTAAAATAATTAGTGTTAACTAAACTAATTCTAATTAGACAGGGGCATGGCCCACACGTCAGCGACTCAGGGGAGGTCAACCTGGGCCCACACGGGGTCAAACAGGGTCAAACTTGCCGGCGTTTAGCCGCTGGCGAGGCCAAATGCGGCGGTGCAGGTGCGGGTTTCATCTACAGGGCACCGTTCGAGGCGCTGTTGGGTTCTACGGGCAGCTGGGAACGAGCCGCGGCGATTGGTGCTAGTGGTTGGGCTCGGGGTCACCGGAGATGACGTCGGCGACGAGTTTGGCGGCGGCCGGAGCTCGAGTGAGCTCGGACTCATCACTAGGGGGCACGGAGATCCGTGTGGGTTAGTGCGGTTAGTTCCTGGGGGTACGGTAGGGCTAGTGGACAAGGTGGCGCGGCCGTTGGGTGGCCGGAGCCTCGCCGGCGACGAGCTCTGCGGAGGCGCGTGCGGGTGAGCTACGTGCAGTCGCTACGGGGCTTGAGAGAGGGAACGGAGAGGGTGGGGAGGTAGCTAAGCTCACGGCGGTTGCGACAGAGCTGGCGGCAAGGTCGGGGACAGCCTGCTGCGATGGTGACGGCCAAGGGGGATCTCCGGCGGTGGCGGAGTCGGGCGAGGTAGATGCGGTTCCTTCGGGGCACGCAAGCGCTCGGGGCTCGGCCTGCTGGACAGAGATGAGGGTGGCGGAGCTCGTGGACATGGTAGGGCGATGCAGAGACGACGATGGCTACGGCTACGGCAGCGGGACGGCGGCGGCTGCTTCAGCCATGGCGGAGGGGAACGAGGGAGAGAGGCAGGGGGAGAGTGGACGTCTCCAGGGGTCGGGGGCGCGACGTGGAGGTCGTCCAGCCCGTCCAGCGGCGAAGCGGCAAGCAGGAGATGGCGCACGGCGGTGCGCGCGTCGGGCACGCGCACATCCTCCTGGCAAAGGAGGAAGACGACAGGGGAGGAGGCAGTGGTGGGCTGGGCCAGTTGGCTGGGCTGCCAGCTGGGCCGGCCAGGTGGGCTGCATAGCAGGTAGGTCCAGGTAACTCTCTCCCTCTCTTATTTGTTTCTGTTTTCTATTTTTCTATTATTTCTGTAACTTTAGGGCTTTATTAATAATGTCAGGGCATTTCCAAAAATCATAACATTAATCATGGCGACTACTTAGAATATATCCAACAATAAAAAAATTAGTTTATGATTATTTGAGCATTTAAATTATTTTATAGCATTTAAATGCCCAAATGCAAATACTATATGGATTAAGCCAATGACCTTAAGATGTCCTAGAAAAATGTGCACCATTTTTGTCAAAGGTTTTAGCCCAAAACAAAAAGGGTGGGCTTTTTAGAAGGGCATTTCAGGTTCATTGAAAAGTTTTTTAGTAAACCCTAGTTGTTCCAGGAGGGCTGGGGGTTCTGTTATCCCCATTTCATCTTTCTGGGAAAATTAAACATGACGCAATCACTCTAATGCATGAACTTGCTAGGGTGTGACACCAAAAGAGGTGCGGTTTGCGGCCACGTGATCGTGATCGAACGCTCTAGATGAGGGAAGAGGTTTAGGTGGGTTTTGGGCCACTTTGGAGGTGTGTTGGGCTGCAACACACACGAGGCCTTTTCGGTCCCTCGGTTAACCGTTGGAGTATCAAACGAAGTCCAAATGGCACAAAACTTGACAGGCGGTCTACCGGTAGTAAACCAAGGCCACATGACAAGTCTCGGTCCAATCCGAAAACGTTTAACACCCGCACACGAAAAGAGGTAGAAAGGACCACCGGGTGACATAGGAGCGCCAGATTGCAAAATGGACAACGGGGAAAATGCTCGGATGCATGAGACGAACACGTATGAAAATGCAATGCACATGATGACACGATAAGGGATGCATGACACGCAAGCAATGACAAGGCAACAACAGGGAATAACTTGAAGACACCTGGCACATCGGACTCGGGGTGTTACACCCGCCACCGCCTATGCTCCCCGGCGACGTGTCTCCGACCACGCAACGGCCCGGCTGACATGTCCACCTTGCTCACCGCACCGTGTAGAGCACATAGGTGCTAACCCCACGCCGCCTCGCTAATCGTAGGAACGACCCCGAGCTCACCCGAGCACCGGCAGCCGCCAAGGTCATCGCTGGCGACGTTCCCGGCCACCCCGAGCCCAACCATCACCACAACTGGATGCGGCTCGTCCCCAGCTTCACGCAGATGTCCTCCGCCGTCCTTTTGGTCGCTGGAGAGCGAAGCCCGCGCACCTCCACCGCGTCTGCTGCCACCGGTGGCTAAACACCGGTGGTTAGCCCCGGTTTGACTAGGGGTTTGACCTCCCCTGGGTCTATGATAGGTGGGGTCCAGCCCTGCTAATTATCCTAGGTTAGGGCTAACTAAATTTAGTTAGTTTAATTAACCACTCACACATGGGACCCACTGGTCAGGTTTGACCTGGAACGCACACTTGACCTGCTGACACAATGCTGGCGCAATAATGGCCTTTTCTGGATTTGTTCTTATTCAGGAAATTCCAGAAATTGTTACAAACTTCAAAAATCATAGAAATTAGTTTGTAACTCCACATGCAAAGATTTATATATGAAAAATGATCAGAAAAATCCAATCTATCCGCCTGTACTGGTTTCATGCATGATTAAACAACTTAACCTTGCTGTTTAGATCAAAACATGATAATACACATTATGAATTCATAATTTGAGTTTCGAGTTGAACCTTTGGTTCAAAATAACTCAAACTCCTATGTTTGTAGTTGCATTAGCCCAACACACTCATTTTGCCATGTCATATCCATGCATCATATTGTTGCATATAGCCATGTATTGATTGTGTTACCGGTGTGATCTCCGTGGTAGGTTCTGCTCCTGAGGATATTCATGAGTATCCAACTGAAGGACAATACCCCTCGAAAACTCTGTCAGGCAAGCAACCCCATTGATCATTTCGATACAATCCCATCTTCTCGCTCCTGCTCTCATTTACTGCATTTAAGACAACAACGTTTCAAACTACTGTTTGCTGCGGTAGTTGAACCCATTTCCTCTGCATGACCTGTCATGGGCACAGTAACTAGATGAAACCCACTAGCATGAGTAGGAGTTGATTGAGCCATGCCTGTGTTTCCTACTGTGCTATGCCTGCTATGCTTAGAGTCGTGTCTGGTTCATCTGGGTGATGGGCTAGAGTGAAATGGTTGTGTTGGTGATGAGAGTGAAGTGTTGAACATGTTTTGGTAATGGTATCGATGAGAGGCCATGTAGGAGTACATGGTGGGTTGTTTCATTGGAACCATCCCTAAGAACTGAGATCTATATGTGTGATTAAAGATCAGCTACTACGACGCATTGGGCCCTGAAATATGACCCCGCTCGACTTATTAACCCCCTGTCCTCTGTCCAGGAGTTGCAAGTGGTTTCTGGTGTTTGTAGTTTATTGGAGGCCGCTGACCCTTGGGGTGGGCTGTGATTCGGTAGGTACGTGGCACGGTGTAGCAGGCGCCCGCTTGGTGTCTCGGGTACCCTGCACACATCGTTCGGGGCCGTATGTGGAAACCTCGGCTGGAATCCCTACGGAAGGGACCTGGATAGGCGATAAAACTGGACTAGAGACTTGTGTGGTTAGTCAGGTCGTGGTCTACACCCACGTCGGCTTTTGCTTGAAGTCCGCGGTAAAAGACTACTTGGTTGCCTATACAGTTCGTAGACAAGTAAATGGAAACTACTAAAAGCCTCAAGACAAGTGTGAGTGCCATGGATGGCCCTTTCATAGGATGACGGAAGAGGATCCACGGTAGTGTATTGTTGTGGTGAGTAGCGGACTCGTGTGCGCAAAACATTTACAAGTTGCTGTCTCATAGGATAGTTTAGCCAAGAGTCAAAGTTGGCTTGCTGCAATAAACTCCACTATCTCTTTGTTGATGATGTGCATGTATGTAGGATCTGATGTAAGTCTTGCTGAGTACCTTTGTACTCATGTTTTCTTAATAAACTGTTGCAGAGGAGAACACCGCCCCCTCCCAGTTAAAAAAAGAACACCGCCCCCTCCGATGGATTCTATGTAGATCTCGATGTTGACGAGTGACTTGCCACCCAGGTGGTGATCCTGAGCCGTGAAGGGCCTTGTAGATAGTCAAGCTTCATCAAGCATTCTTGCTTTCTAGTTGTCTGTACTCAGACAAGTTCACTTCCGCATGTGCTTGTATGTTTGTATGACTTGAGTGTTGGGTCGTGTGACCCCTACCTGTATGAACATGTTATGTATGGCTCTCTGGAGCCTTCTAAATAAAGTACTTGAGTTGTAGAGTTTTGTTGTGATGCCATGTTGTATTTGCACATATCGAGCATATTGTGTGTATGATTTGAAATGCTTGGTATGTGTGGGATCCGACAACCTAGTTGTTTATCCTTGGTAGCCTCTCTTACCGGGAAATGTCTCCTAGTGCTTCCACTGAGCCATGTTAGCTTGCTACTGCTCCGGAACACTTAGGCTGGCCGGCATGTGTCCTTCTTCGTTCCTGTGTCTGTCCCTACATGGAAATGTCACGCTGTGTCTATTGGAGTCCTGTTAGCCTAGCTACTACATCCCGGATTCACTCGCTGATGACCGACATGTTCGTTGCTGGGTCATGTATGCCTGTCCCTATAAGTTAGTGCCACTTTGGGTTTACGACTAGTCATGCCGGATCGGGTTCTCTATCTTATGGATGCTAGTGACACTATCATATACGTGAGCCAAATGGCGCAAACGGACCCAGGCCAGGTAAGGTGGCACCCGTGGGAATACCGTGCGTGAGGCCTTAAAGTGATATGATGTGTTACATGCTAGATCGGTGTGACTTAGGATCGGGGTCCTGATAGCGTTGGCATCAGAGTTGGACTGCATGTAGGTTCATCAAGTCAAACTGGTCGATGTCGAGTCTAGAAATGCTTTAGTTATATGTAGTGGAATTGATTGTGGGATGGAACGTAAGGCTCTTTTTACTTCTTTACCTCATGTCTTTCTGATCTGAGTCAGCCTATTCTTTCCACGGGGGTTAAGGACTAGGATCTCATCTTTCTATCAGGTTCACGTGTTACTAATCCGTAGACTCTTATACGATTATTGGTTCCATGCCCTGGTTTAGTTTCTACTACTTTAGTATGTTGTTAGTTTGACCCAGAACCTTGATGTGATGTTGTTGAGTGATTATGCAACCCTTTGCTAAATGTCTCAAAATCCTTTTTGAGCATTTACCGCCATTATGATGTCCAATTTCTACTAGAAATTCTATTGCCTTTTCATTATTTCGTGTTTCAGATGGCTTCCCGCACCACACATCAGGTGGTACGTCTGAATCGGTGCATTGGTGTGCCCGGTCACACGGCCATGCTGGTCCGTGTGATGACAGAGACAGGCTATCGATGGTATCCAGAGTATACCATAGGAGAGCAGTATCGAGATTTTAATCAAAGTTGGTACCTATGCACAGTGAGGATATATCCTTCCTACCCTGGATCTACTGATCCCCTTCACTGGTCTTACGGGCTTGGAGTTACCGTGGAGATGTCCGTCTAGGACGCCGCTTACTCCATGTTATCTATCATTGGAGCTGGGCACGCGTTGCTTCAGAACACCGAGTTCTGTTATCTGCCAGCAGCACTTCCTGGCCAGGAGGGTTATTACACTGGTCTTTACACTAATGCTACTCATCAGGAGCCACGCCTTCGGACCACCACAGAGATGGTGGAGGAAAGGGACCGTGAGGTCCATGCCCTCCGGATGGAGCTGTAAAACACTCGAGCGGACCACTGGGCTACTCTGACACGGCTTGCACCTGCCGTGTAGACTGGTTATCTTGATATGCGGGATTTGTACCCTGTACACACTCGTCTGCCAGCTCGTATGGTTATCCTGATGTTGGAGGCATCACACCTCCACGTGGGCGTCGTCTGCCACCGTTCGTGGGACCAAGGCCTCATCCATGTCCTTATGGTCCACAGGCCCCATGGACCGGGAGTTTCCAGATCCGCATGTTCCACTTCCAGCCTACGCGGGTAATCTCTATGAAGATTACTACGGAGACGGAGACGACTGAGCTAGATCATGGCAGTAGTAGTATTGTAATAGTTGTACCTCCACAGTCCTGCGCGTCTTGTGGAATATGACTTAGTGTGTACTGAATTCCGGAGGCGTAGATAAATAATGTATAGGAGCTTGGAATGCCTCTGATGAGATGTAATGTTCTTTCACTGCAGTTGTACTTCAGCCTGGGCTTGTAGTAAAATATGTACGGCGTGTATGACCAATGGTATATATATGGAAGTTTTTGTATTACTATGTCGTATAGATGAACATCTCTGCATTCCGTGTCATCCATTACATTTTGCACTCCTATGCTAGAGTTTTGCCATCCTTGTCTAAACCATAGTTTTTTTTCTAGGATGGTCAACACCTGAAGCACCCCTGCTGTCCAGGAGCAGGGTGAAGCCAGTGGGGCTAGGGATGGGAATCTACCCCATCCACCTTCCTTGGCCGAAGTCATGTTGGAGGCAGAAAAGAATAAACGCGAGACCAACCGACTGCTGGAACGCATTGAGCAGAACACTGCACATCACCAAAGGAATGACTTGGTGTCTATCAATGACTTTATCGAGTTGTACCCACCAACCTTCCATCATTCCGTCGAGCCCCTCGACACGGAGGAATGGCTTCGCAGTATCACCCATAAGTTATGTTCTACCAACGTAGCCAAAGCTGATAAGGTCACTTACGCTGCCTATCATCTTGAGAGCCTCGCTAGCCTTTGGTGGGAAAATTATGAGGCTATGCGCCCAGTTGGCCAGATTAGCACTTGGACAGACTTCAGCGAGGCTTTTTGTGAGCACCATATTCAGAAAGGTCTTATGGATCACAAGAGGGAGGAGTTTTGCAATTTCACCCAAGGCAGACTGACCGTGGATGCCTACAGTCGTGAGTTTGAAAACCTAGCACGCTATGCTCCTGAGGAAGTGTCCACCGACGCCAAGAAGTGGGCGAGGTTCCGAAAGGGACATAGCCCTGAGCTTCACTGTGACCTCCGTCTGCACGAGTGCACCTCCTTCCAGAGGCTTGTGAACAAGGCCATCAGTGTTGAAACTGGTCAGACTGACTTTGAAGCTGCACGCAAGCACTCCCATGATTTTGGTTCTTCATCTTGTTCTGGCTCTTAGAAGCGCCGGGTGTGGGTTCCAAACACAGCTCTGCCACCAAGATTCACTTCGAGGCCATCCTATGAGGCGCCTCGCCCAAACCAGCAGTATGCACCACCCAAGGCCTGGGGTGGGTCAACCGCCAATACCGCCCCGCGAACTAACACTGTGACATGCTTCAAGTGAGGAGAGCCGGGTCACTACCTTCAAGAGTGTCCCCAGAACAACAACCCAACCAGTCTGGGAAGTCCGTTGGTCATGGTAAACCAGCGGGAAAGTTGTACTATGCCAAACCAGCCACCACTACACGTGGCCATGTCAACTATGTCTCAACTGAGGAGGCTCATGATGATCCCAACATCATCCTTGGTATGCTCCTTGTTAACTACCATCCAGCATCTATTCTTTTTGATACTGCGACATCTCATTCATTCATATCTGAGAGCTTTGCTCGATTGCACAACACCACATTTTGTGGCATGCCCACTTCCATGGTAATTCAAACTCCGGGTTCCAAATGGCAAACTTCTAGGGTAAGCCATGGGAATGAAATTCTTGTCGATAGACTTGTCTTCCTTACATCCTTAATAGCTCTCAAGTCCTCGGACATAAATATCATCTGAGGTATGGACTGGATGTCAGCCTATTATGCTAAGATTGATTGTGCCACTAGAACTATTCAACTTACTCACCCATCAGGCAAGACAGTCAGTGTTTTGACCCGAGTGTCCAAGCATCAACTCTACTCTTTTAATGCTAGTCCTCTTCCAGACCTTGAAGATATACCAGTAGTCCGCGACTTTCCGGATGTCTTTCCAGAAGAACTGCCAGGTGTTCCACCTGACAGAGATGTGGAGTTCGTGATAGATCTTGTTCCAGGAACTGTCCCAATCTCTATAAGACCCTACAAAATGGCACTCTTAGAACTAGCTGAGATTAAGAAACAACTCGATGAGTCCTTGAAAAGGGGTTTCATCCGTCCTAGTTCTTCTCCATGGGATTTCCCCGTCGTATTCGTCAAGAAGAAGGATGGTACGGATCGGATGCTTGTAGATTATCGACCCGTCAACTTGGTCACCATAAAGAACAAGTATCCGCTCCCCAGGATCAACGACCTGTATGACCAGCTCGCTGGATCCTCAATGTTATCCTAAATGGATTTGAGGTTGGGCTACCATCAAATCAAACTCAAGAACGGGGACATTCCCAAAATGGCCTTTGTTACTCATTATGGACAATACGAGTACACCGTCATGTCCTTCGGTTTAACCAATGCCCCTGCTGAGGGAGCCATGGATTAAGGGGTCCTCGGGCGTCCGGCCTATTAGCCATGGGCCGGACTGATGGGATGTGAAGATACGAAGACTGAAGACTGCACCCGTGTTCGGATGGGACCCTCCTAGGCGTGGAAGGCAAGCTTGGCGATCAAATAAGAATATTCCTTCCTTTGTAACCAACCCTGTGTAACCCTAGATCCTCCCGGTGTCTATATAAACTGAAGGACTTAGTCTGGAGAGGACAATCATTACCATAGTCATACAGGCTAGGCTTTTAGGGTTTAGCCATCTCTATCTCGTGGTCGATCAACTCTTGTAATACTCATATTCATCAAGATCAATCAAGCAGGAAGTAGGGTATTACCTCCATAGAGAGGGCCTGAACCTGGGTAAACACCGTGTCCCCTGCCTCCTGTTACCATCGACCTTAGACACACAGTTCGGGACCACCTACCCGAGATCCGCCGGTTTTGACACCGACATTGGTGCTTTCATTGAGAGTTCCACCATTCTCAAAAGGTTTGAAGGCTCCTTCAATCATCTACAACGATGCTGTCCAAAGGGAGGTTTTCCTCCCTGGACAGATCTTCGTGTTTGGCGGCTCTGCACTGTGGGCCAACTCGCTTGGCCATCTGTCAGGACCCCGACTCAATGCCACATCGATCAAGCATGTAACACCCCATATCACTTTGCGGCCTCACGCACGGTATTCCCACGGGTGTCGCCTTACCTTTGCCCGGGACCGTTTGCGTCTTTTGGCACACGTATATGATAGTGTCGCTAGCATCCATATGGTAAGGAGCCAGGGCTGACATGGTTAGTCGTAAACCCAAAGTGGCACAAAGTTACAGGGACAGGCATCCATGACCCAACATCGAACGTGTCGGTCATCAGCGAGTGAATCCAGGCTGTAGCACTGGGCTAGCAGGACTCCGGTGGACCGGGCTGTAGCGGGCTAACATGACTCCGGTATTCATCGCGTGACATTTCCCCGAAGGGACAGACACAGGAACGAAGAAGGACACATGCCGGCCAGCCTAAGTGTTCCGGAGCAGTAGCAAGCTACCATGGCTCAGTGGAAACACTAGGAGACATTTCCCGGTAAGAGAGGCTACTAAGGATAAACAACTAGATAGCCAGATCCCACACATACCAAGCATTTCAATAACATACACACAATATGCTCGATATGTGCAAACACAACATGGCATCACAACATGACTCTACGACTCAAGTATCTATATTCAATAGGCTCCGAGGAGCGAGATATTACAAACATGGGTCTCATGACCCAACACTCAGAGCATACAAATCAAAGCACAAGTGGAAGCTATCATGTCTGAGTACAGACATCTATAAATGAAAAAGGCTGAGAAGCCTGACTATCTACCAGATCCTGCCGAGGCACAAGATCGTAGCTGAGGTAACAAGCTAAACGTCGAGGTCCAAGCGGAACTACTAGTGAGACTGAAGTCTCTCTGCAAAAACATAAATTAAGCAACGTGAGTACAAATGTACCCAGCAAGACTTACATCAGATCTATCTACATATGCATCAGTATCAACAAAGGGGGTGGTGTAGTTTAACTGCAGCAAGCCAGCTTTGACTCGGTGGCTAACCTGAACTACGACTGCAAGTAACTCTTTTGAGGTGGCGCACACGAGTCCACATATCACCATATCAATACACCACTATGGATCCGCTCCCGTCTTCCTACGAGAACGCCATCCATAGCACTCACGCTTATCTTGCGTATTTTAGAGTATCCACTTTCACTTGTCTATGAACTATGTAAGGGGTCCAAGTTTCCATATCCGAGGAATCCGGCTATTCGAATAAATGATGTTAACCCTGCAGGGGTGTACTTCTTCACACACGCTTTCGCCACTTATCGCCCTGTACACGTCATGTACCTCGGCAACCTTCAAGCGAAAGCCGGGCGAGGGAGTCGGCCACGACCTGACTAACCGAACAAGTCTCTAGTCCAGGTTTATTGCCTATTCGGGTTCCATCCGCAAGGAGATCCAGCCGGGGTGTCGCTCACGGCCCCAAACGATGTGAGCAGGGTTCCCAAGCCCACCTCGACGGGTGGATCTACGCTTGGTACACCGTGCCACTGTGCCTAGTCTGTCCCAAGCCCACCTGTACCGGGTGCCACTTGGTAGACTACTAACACTACCTACAAACACCAGAAACTAGTTGCAACTCCTGGACAGAGATCAAGTTGATTAATAAGTCGAGAGAGCTTGGAGCGCCCGGAGCTCAATGTGTGGTAGTAACTGATCATGGATCACAAACACAGAACTCAGTTCCTGAGGATGGCTGCAATGAGACAACCCACCATGTACTCCTACATGGCCTCTCACTGCTACCTTTACCAAATCGTGTTCACACACTTAGCTCACACACAGTAGGACATGTTCACACGCCTCTGATTCATCCCCGATGAATCAGACCTGACTCAACTCTAAGCAGTAGCAGGCATGACAAACAAGCATAAATGAGTAGGCACATCAGGGCTCAAACAACTCCTACTCATGCTAATGGGTTTCATCTATTTACTGTGGCAATGACAGGTCATGCAAAGGATAAAGGGGTTCAGCTACCGCAACCAGTAACAGATGAATCGCTGTTGTCCTAATGCAGTAAAAGAGAGCAGGAGCGAGAGAGTAGGATTGTATCGGAATGAACAAGGGGGTTTTGCTTGCCTGGCACTTCTGAAGATAACATTGAGTCTTCATCAGTGTCAATGATCACATCATCGGTATCACGTCTATCGAGAGGGCACAAATACCGGCAACACAGAAAAACACAATCAATGCAATGCACAAAATGATGCATGCTATGACATGGCAATATGAATGTGTTTTGAGCTAATGCAACTAGCAATAAGTTAAATGGGGTTGGTTTGAATACAAGATTCAAATTCAAACTCCATATGTGATTATTTAAATGCCCTTTATTGGTTTTGTCCAAAACAGAGGACAACCATTGTTCAAACATGCATGAAAATGGTACAGATGGATTCCTTGAATTTTTCTGATAATTTTTCATATATAATTTATTTAATTTGGAGTTACGGTTAATTTTCTATGATTTATTGAAGTTTTAGCTATTTTCTGGAATTTCCTGATTATTTATAAAATAAACTAAATTCCAGAAAAGGAATATTGCGTCAGCATGACGTCGGGGTGACGTCAGCAGGTCAAAGGCATCGACCAGGTCAAACCTGACCAGTGGGGTCCACTGGTCAGTGACCCAGTCAACTAACCAAGTTAGTTAGCCCTAACTAACTTAGTTAGCCGGGCGGGGCCCGCATGTCAGTGGCCTATCTAATTAGCTAAGTTAATTAGCGCTAACTAATCTAACACTAATCAAGCAGGCGCCTGGGCCCACACGTCAGGGGGGTCAAACCCCGGGTCAACTCGCCGGAGTTGACCCGCGGCTCGTCGCCGGCGGAGCCAGAGACGGCGGAGGGGGTCGGAATTCCTCCTCCGGCGACCAAATCGGAGACTGAGGGGCTCTACGCGTAGCTGGTGTGTGCGCGCATCGAATCGTGGCATCCGTTCGTGCTGGGGAGGTCGGATTTGGCGACGGCGGCGAGCGGGGCGGCGGCCGGAGCACGGCGAGGTCGGGGTTGGCGCTAGGGGGCACGGCAGGTCGCACGGGTGGGCGCGCTCGGCTCCTGGAAGGGTGCTGAGCACGTTGCCGTGCTCGGGGGTTAGCTACGGTGGCTCTAGCCCCGCCTGTGTCATCGCCGGCGGTGAGGAACTGTCGGCTCCGACAGCCGGGGTGGTTAGAAGGCGCGGACGGCACGGGGAGAGAGGGGAAATGGACAGGGGCTCACGAGGGGTCGGGAGAGAAGCTCGGTGGGCTCGGGGAAGCCTCTGCAATGGCGAATTGACGACGGCGATCTCCGGGCACCGGAGATGAAGACGACGACGCTCCGGTCGACTGCGGCCTCCTCTGGCCGCGTGCGTCGCGTGTGTAGCTCCACGGGGTCTGGGCGGAGCTCAGGGATGCATAGAGGGAGCGAGGGGGGTGGCTGTGGCCCCGGTAAACGGCGTCGGCGGCGATGGGCGCGCTCGGCTGTGGTGGGGAACGGCGAGAGAGGAGCGAAAAGGGGAGAGTGCGGTGTCCAGGGGTCGAGGGGAGGCCGGGGAGGCGGTTCAGGCGCCGCGGTGGCGTGGGATGCAGGCAGGCAGGGAGGTGGCGTGTCGCCACGGCGCGCGCGTGCGCTGTCTCCCTCCTCTGCCTACTGGCAGAGGTAGAGGATGACTGGCATGGGCCTTGGTGGGCTAGGCCACCAGCTGGGCCAGCTAGGTGGGCTGCCAGGTAGGTCCAGGTGAGATTTCTTTCCTCTGTCTTTTATTTATTGTTTTCTATTTTGTTCTGTTTTGTTTTGGTTTAGGAATAAATACTAAACCATTTTATAAAATCCTGAAAATAATTATGTGGCTAGAACTAAAATATACCAAACCACATAAAATGTTCCAGTAATTATTGGACATATATTATTTATATATCAAATATATATCCAATGCAAATAGCTATTTATTTAATTCAAAGGCCCAAAATAATTAACTCTGAGATACCAAAAATATTGTTTTGAGTTTTACCTCTTTGCAATATTTTCAGAGACTAAAAGGAGCATTTTCTTGGACTTCTTTGAGGAGATTTTAATGTTGATCATTTTTAGAAGGTTTCTGAGGCTTTGAAAATTCCTCAATTCAAATTTCATTTGAAATAAAACATGATGCTCACATGAGGTCTAGCCTACTGCATTACCAGAAGCTAGGGATGTGACAACTCACCCCCACTAAACAAGAATCTCGTCTCGAGATTCAAGCGTAGGGTAAGATGAAGGGGAAACGCAAACTAGTATAATCTTCACGATCCAGGTTGCACTTCAAATGAACGTTGATTTGAACACCATCTTTGTCTTGTCGTCTTGCTCTGAGAACTCCAGCTAATCATGACAAGAAGAGGAAAGGAAAACTCTAGAAGGATCGATCTTCTCGAAGGTCGAACAACTCAGGATTAACTCTCGGAATGTGACATAGCAACATCTCTCGAGCTGAGAGACGAAGCATACCTCTAGAGGGATGGAGTGGAGCAGGTGACGAGGTTCACTAGGTAGACAGCAATTCCAGACTTAAGAATGTGGTGATCGGTTGTCAACATAGCGAGGAGTTGAATTGCCATGATACCACAACGAAACATCCTGGAGGAGGGTGATTCGTAGATTATTGTCTTAAGTGGCAAAAAGAATTACCTTTGATATAGAGATCATTGAGACTCTCTATATCAGCCTAAGGCAAATCACAGCAATCGATTGGCGGGGGTCGGTAGAATGGCATACTCGGACTTGGATGATGTGGATTACCTTGTTGAAGACAACGTAATGGATGAATTTCCTTATCACCGGAGATGGAAGAGACCCGTGGTAGAATGGCACATTGGCGGTGCAAGCTGGGAACAAAATGCAAATGCTAGGAATGGTTCTGGTAACTGGGGAGAGGCTCATCAATAAAGAGTGAATTCACTGTTTGAAAAGGTCATAGCATTGCCGAGGAAACTGAGAGCAAACCCAGCTAGTGCCGAGGATCACACGTAGCGCTTGTGCGTGCTCTCAAGAACTTGAGCATTTCCACAATCATCAAGGTTTTACCAACATCCGTGTCAAGGGTCCTGGCCACACAACTTACTACCCTGATGAATACCGGTGGAAGATGCAGATGCAAAGGAAGATAACACTTTCTCAGATTTCACCCTTGGCGGGTCCAAGGAAATAAAATCTGGATGATCGACCGAGAGACATTTAGCACTCCGCTTCTAATGTTCTCCTTGATGTGCTAGCGTAATCCATAGATAATTATGGTTTGATATCTAGAACATCAAGTAAAAGGTTGGACTTCGGGAGCACAAGAATCCATAAGGAATAACTACGGAGGTAAATCCTACGAAATCCTTATGGGGAGGTGGCCAACTTCCTCAAACAAGATACTATAATAATAGGTCTACCGGATGGGTGTGTTGGCCACGACATCCACCTTGCCGGTTATTGAGAGACCAATATTATAATTCTTGGGAAATGTTCCAACCCATCATATCTGCCTGAGATTCAGATCTGGTTGGTGTCAGGATATTCCAGACTCATCGAGTCTAGGAAGAAAAATGAAAGTTTGCAACACAAATCGACGAGATGACGTTGCGAGATTCTCGGGGAGCGAACTACGATAGCAAGCTCCAAAACATGAGCTGGTTCTGCTACAAACATGTGAACACGCTGTCCTAGACAAACATTATCACATGGTAGTCTTACAATAAAACACTACCGAGTTCAGGTGGGGAACCATAATCAAGGATATTGAAGTCTTGTGCATGACCTAGGATTAGCACATCAACTCCTTTTCCGTGAACAAATCAATCAGTGGCTTGGTGTGCTAGGATATACATATGGAATGGAGGTTGCAAGTCTCTGAACCATAGAATACTTCGCACATATGCATGACTGACTTGGGATGATTCCAGAGGAAGCAAAACTAACTTTCTCAAATTCACGGCGGCAACTTTCACCAAATGCACGTGTATAAGAGGAAGTCACTCCTTTCATCAAACAAATACTTCATGAGCTAGCATGAAGAAAATGCTTCAAAAGTTTCCAACACTAACTTAATGTTCAACAAAATCATGGAGGAGATAAGGATGTTGTCAATGGGCTCAACAACAATTCATCTGGGTTTCCTTTTAAAAGGAATTCCATAGTTAAGTGAACAAGTGATAGCATTGGTCAGACCAAAGATGTAAGGGTGTATGCTCGAGGGATCAACCACGAGTAAGACAACATTACGAGCATCGTTGGTACTGATTTGATTTGACGATAGCCCACACTCAAATCAAAGGATTGATAAGACAATAGGTCCAGCAACTGATCATAGGGACCAATCGAGGAAGATATCATCTTTCTTCAACACACACTACACAAGAATATCCCTTTGGAACGAACTAAGTCAGGCAAGCTTTTATCTTCCAACTCTCCAGGTTGTTGTCTAGCTTAACCAACTAGCTCAGGGATATCTAACACCGATTCTTGGAGAGAAGGTGGTTCACAAGAAACCAACTTGATCACGAGCTCAACATAACGGTCAGGTGACGACCTGGTGATACTTCCGAGAAGATATTCAGAAAATCATGAACCACCGGTATGTTACTAAGCTCGAGAACAATCTCGCTTTTGAGGGCAAGACGATATGATCAAATGAGTGAGGACTTGACAAGATCCTAACTCATCAATCGAAGGGTGCACCAAAATAAGGACTAGGTAGCACGATCAATCTTAGAATGGTGATTCAATAACCAACATACTAAGAATAAGATTATTGTCCATTAACTACCAAGCAATGGGGTTGCTAGGAGTATTGAGTTCACACATCATGATTCACTTGTCGGCACTCCGGCTGCAACAACACGGAACCGAGGAATGAAAAAGGATGGCGAGAAGTATCACTATGTCAAGAATTCACAAAAGGTGGTGCAATTCTCATGAAATTCTTGATATAAAGATGGTAATACTCCAAGGTAGAACAGAACAAAAGTTGGATTAGCAACTTGATCTGCAGAGTACAACTACTTTGACCCAATCCTAGATATGGATGAGGTACTGGAGTTTGTTTCTCCTATCATTCTACGATAGAATGGCTTGACGGACCACAAGAGTAATAGGCATTGATAAACGAACGCACGCATACTCTTGACTATCAATTGATAGATGAGGGTCAGAATGCAACTAAAGAGAACAACTCAAAGGAACATACGATTTTCTGAGTTGTGGATGCATGGTTTGGCATGTCGAACGAATTCAACATATTTCTTCCGGGCAATCCATGCGGAAAGGTAGAACTGGCAGAGTCACAATTATGAATGGAGAACCCATCGAGAGCACTCCTGTTGTGATCTTTTGATCCAACAAACTTTTGCCGTAAGTGGTTCATGGTATTTGGAAGAAGGATATACCACGGACCTCGAGGACTATCGCAAAGTTACTAATATCCTGAGGGAACTAGCAAACACTATCAACATGAAGTAGGTAGAGTGAATCTCAGGTTCAAAACCCAGAAATAGAATGCCTACTAACTAATAACATCACGGAATGCTTTCAAAAATAATGGCCAGAATCATCACACTGGGGATACAAATCATGGCTAAATTACTAGATGATCCCCTAGGACACCTAGGGTCATAATAATATCTCCAACATATATGTCAAGGTAACGGAGTACCTCAACTCACTAATTAGTGTGGTTAATCTGGCCCATGGGAACATTGAAACGGGAAGAAAGGATTTGCAAATGCATCAGACTACTTAGAAACCTGGGATGACTCGGACAGCATAACGGCTGTAAATGCTCAGAAAAGATTTGAGACATTCACAAAAATGGTGGCATAACCACTCAGAAGCACAATATCAAGGTTTCGAGGTCAACAATTAACATACGGAAGTAGTAGGAACTGAACTGAGACTTAAATCCAATAATCTTATAAGTCTGCGGACTAGTAACACGTGATCCTGATAGAAAGAAGAGATAGCCTAGCTCTTAATCCCCGTAGAAGAGAAGATGATGACTGACTCAGATCAGAAGACATAAGGTGTAAGGAGTAAAAAGAGCCTTACGTTCCATCCCACAATCAATTCCCTTATATAACTAAAGAATTTCTAGACTCAACTTCGACCAGTTTGGCTTGGTAATCCTACAGGCAGTCAAGCTCTGATACCAACGCTGTCAGGACCCCGACTCAATGCCACATCGATCTAGCATGTAACACCCCATATCACTTTGCGGCCTCACGCACGGTATTCCCACGGGTGTCGCCTTACCTTTGCCCGGGACCGTTTGCGTCTTTTGGCACACGTATATGATAGTGTCGCTAGCATCCATATGGTAAGGAGCCCGGGCTGACATGGCTAGTCATAAACCCAAAGTGGCACAAACTTACAGGGACAGGCATCCATGACCCAACATCGAACGTGTCGGTCATCAGCGAGTGAATCCAGGCTGTAGCACTGCGCTAGCAGGACTCCGGTGAACCGGGCTGTAGCGGGCTAACAGGACTCCGGTATTCATCGCGTGACATTTCCCCGAAGGGACAGACACAGGAACGAAGAAGGACACATGCCGGCCAGCCTAAGTGTTCCGGAGCAGTAGCAAGCTACCATGGCTCAGTGGAAACACTAGGAGACATTTCCCGGTAAGAGAGGCTACTAAGGATAAACAACTAGATAGCCAGATTCCACACATACCAAGCATTTCAATAACATACACACAATATGCTCGATATGTGCAAACACAACATGGCATCACAACATGACTCTACGACTCAAGTATCTATATTCAATAGGCTCCGAGGAGCGAGATATTACAAACATGGGTCTCATGACCCAACACTCAGAGCATACAAATCAAAGCACAAGCGGAAGCTATCATGTCTGAGTACAGACATCTATAAATGAAAAAGGCTGAGAAGCCTGACTATCTACCAGATCCTGCCGAGGCACAAGATCGTAGCTGAGGTAACAAGCTAAACGTCGAGGTCCAAGCGGAACTACTAGTGAGACTGAAGTCTCTCTACAAAAACATAAATTAAGCAACGTGAGTACAAATGTACCCAGCAAGACTTACATCAGATCTATCTACATATGTATCATTATCAACAAAGGCGGTGGTGTAGTTTAACTGCAGCAAGCCAGCTTTGACTCGGTGGCTAACCTGAACTACGACTGCAAGTAACTCTTTTGAGGTGGCGCACACGAGTCCACATATTCACCATATCAATACACCACTATGGATCCGCTCCCGTCTTCCTACGAGAACGCCATCCATAGCACTCACGCTTATCTAGCGTATTTTAGAGTATCCACTTTCACGTGTCTATGAACTATGTAAGGGGTCCAAGTTTCCATATCCGAGGAATCCGGCTATTCGGATAGATGATGTTAACCCTGCAGGGGTGTACTTCTTCACACACGCTTTCGCCACTTATCGCCCTGTACACGTCATGTACCTCGGCAACCTTCAAGCGGAAGCCGGGCGAGGGAGTCGGCCACGACCTGACTAACCGAACAAGTCTCTAGTCCAGGTTTATCGCCTATTCGGGTTCCATCCGCAAGGAGATCCGGCCGGGGTGTCGCTCACGGCCCCAAACGATGTGAGCAGGGTTCCCAAGCCCACCTCGACGGGTGGATCTACGCTTGGTACAGCGTGCCACGGTGCCTAGTCTGTCCCAAGCCCACCTGTACCGGGTGCCACTTGGTAGACTACTAACACTACCTACAAACACCAGAAACTAGTTGCAACTCCTGGACAGAGATCAAGTTGATTAATAAGTCGAGAGAGCTTGGAGCGCCCGGAGCTCAATGTGTGGTAGTAACTGATCATGGATCACAAACACAGAACTCAGTTCCTGAGGACGGCTGCAATGAGACAACCCACCATGTACTCCTACATGGCCTCTCACCGCTACCTTTACCAAATCGTGTTCACACACTTAGCTCACACACAGTAGGACATGTTCACACGCCTCTGATTCATCCCCGATGAATCAAACCTGACTCAACTCTAAGCAGTAGCAGGCATGACAAACAAGCATAAATGAGTAGGCACATCGGGGCTCAAACAACTCCTACTCATGCTAGTGGGTTTCATCTATTTACTGTGGCAATGACAGGTCATGCAAAGGATAAAGGGGTTCAGCTACCGCAACCAGTAACAGATGAATCGCTGTTGTCCTAATGCAGTAAAAGAGAGCAGGAGCGAGAGAGTAGGATTGTATTGGAATGAACAAGGGGGTTTTGCTTGCCTGGCACTTCTGAAGATAACATTGAGTCTTCATCAGTGTCAATGATCACATCATCGGTATCACGTCTATCGAGAGGGGACAAATACCGGCAACACAGAAAAACACAATCAATGCAATGCACAAAATGATGCATGCTATGACATGGCAATATGAATGTGTTTTGAGCTAATGCAACTAGCAATAAGTTAAATGGGGTTGGTTTGAATACAAGATTCAAATTCAAACTCCATATGTGATTATTTAAATGCCCTTTATTGGTTTTGTCCAAAACAGAGGACAACCATTGTTCAAACATGCATGAAAATGGTACAGATGGATTCCTTGAATTTTTCTGATAATTTTTCATATATAATTTATTTAATTTGGAGTTACGGTTAATTTTCTATGATTTATTGAAGTTTTAGCTATTTTCTGGAATTTCCTGATTATTTATAAAATAAACTAAATTCCAGAAAAGGAATATTGCGTCAGCATGACGCCGGGGTGACGTCAGCAGGTCAAAGGCGTCGACCAGGTCAAACCTAACCAGTGGGGTCCACTGGTCAGTGACCCAGTCAACTAACCAAGTTAGTTAGCCCTAACTAACTTAGTTAGCCGGGCGGGGCCCGCATGTCAGTGGCCTATCTAATTAGCTAAGTTAATTAGCGCTAACTAATCTAACACTAATCAAGCAGGCGCCTGGGCCCACACGTCAGGGGGGTCAAACCCCGGGTCAACTCGCCGGAGTTGACCCGCGGCTCGTCGCCGGCGGAGCCAGAGAGGGCGGAGGGGGTCGGAATTCCTCCTCCGGCGACCAAATCGGAGACTGAGGGGCTCTACGCGTAGCTGGTGTGTGCGCGCATCGAATCGTGGCATCCGTTCGTGCTGGGGAGGTCGGATTTGGCGACGGCGGCGAGCGGGGCGGCGGCCGGAGCACGGCGAGGTCGGGGTTGGCGCTAGGGGGCACGGCAGGTCGCACGGGTGGGCGCGCTCGGCTCCTGGAAGGGTGCTGAGCACGTTGCCGTGCCCGGGGGTTAGCTACGGTGGCTCTAGCCCCGTCTGTGTCATCGCCGGCGGTGAGGAACTGTCGGCTCCGACAGCCGGGGTGGTTAGAAGGCGCGGACGGCACGGGGAGAGAGGGGAAATGGACAGGGGCTCACGAGGGGTCGGGAGAGAAGCTCGGTGGGCTCGGGGAAGCCTCTGCAACGGCGAATTGACGACGGCGATCTCCGGGCACCGGAGATGAAGACGACGACGCTCCGGTCGACTGCGGCCTACTCTGGCCGCGTGCGTCGCGTGTGTAGCTCCACGGGGTCAGGGCGAAGCTCAGGGATGCATAGAGGGAGCGAGGGGGGTGGTTGTGGCCCCGGTAAACGGCGTCGGCAGCGATGGGCGCGCTCGGCTGTGGTGGGGAACGGCGAGAGAGGAGCGAAGAGGGGAGAGTGCTTTGTCCAGCGGTCGAGGGGAGGCCGGGGAGGCAGTTCAGGCGCCGCGGTGGCGTGGGATGCAGGCAGGCAGGGAGGTGGCGTGTCGCCACGGCGCGCGCGTGCGCTGTCTCCCTCCTCTGCCTACTGGCAGAGGTAGAGGATGACTGGCATGGGCCTTGGTGGGCTAGGCCACCAGCTGGGCCAGCTAGGTGGGCTGCCAGGTAGGTCCAGGTGAGATTTCTTTCCTCTGTCTTTTATTTATTGTTTTCTATTTTGTTCTGTTTTGTTTTGGTTTAGGAATAAATACTAAACCATTTTATAAAATCCTGAAAATAATTATGTGGCTAGAACTAAAATATACCAAACCACATAAAATGTTCCAGTAATTATTGGACATATATTATTTATATATCAAATATATATCCAATGCAAATAGCTATTTATTTAATTCAAAGGCCCAAAATAATTAACTCTGAGATACCAAAAATATTGTTTTGAGTTTTACCTCTTTGCAATATTTTCAGAGACTAAAAGGAGCATTTTCTTGGACTTCTTTGAGGAGATTTTAATGTTGATCATTTTTAGAAGGTTTCTGAGGCTTTGAAAATTCCTCAATTCAAATTTCATTTGAAATAAAACATGATGCTCACATGAGGTCTAGCCTAGTGCATTACCAGAAGCTAGGGATGTGACACCATCTGGAGCAGATCAACAGCTATGCCCCTGGCCGTCAAGTCAAATTCGGGAGCTTGGACTACATCAAGGATATCCGCGGAGACTTGATCTTCAACGGATTCGATACCACAACAATCTCTCCTTGTCACCTCGATGAACATGACTTAGATCTGTCATCGGGCCATACCCAGGGAATTGCACCTGTAACCACTCTGGCCTTAGATCCGGAGCAGGTCGCGCCATCCGAGGACAGGAAGCTTATCCCCGCAACGGAAGCCGCAGACTCCACGGCGTTGGAGACACACATAGACCTAACCTCTGGTAATGCATGTGTCACCAAACCCTCGGGCTCGTTTACGGTTAAAAGTTCCGAACTATGTGCGTCCGCGCATGTCGAGCATGATCGGTTATCGATCGCCGAATTCAGCGTCGAGGACATCTTCCAGCACTCACCCTTGGGTGATGTGCTGAATTCATTAAAAAATATATCCTTAGTGGGGGATTCACAGCCGAACTATATCCAGTTTGAACTAGAAGCTGATGACAGGGAATTTCATTCTCAACCTGCCACCCACTTTATATCCACTGTCGAAAACTTAATAGACATGCTCGATTACGGTTCCGAAGACATTGACGGTATGGACGATGATGCGGACGAGGAGCATGGTCCAAATCAGTAGTTTACCGGACGCTGGACGGCCACATCTTCGTACGACGTATATATGGTGGATACGCCTAAAGAATCTAACGACGACGATAAAGAAGATCAAGTCGAGAAAAAACCTCTTGGGACACAGCCTAAGTGCCCACGTCAACGGCGCCGCTCTAAGTCTCGTCGTGGAAAAGACGGCAACATCGGCACAGGAGAAGATAATACTCCTGACGGTGTCGATGATAATGAAGACGTCGTTGAAGCAACTCCTAAACAAGAAGAACGGGAAGATGGGCAAGTTAGCCCCGACGAACAGGCCATCAACAAAGAATTGAAAGACGGTAATTATCTTACGCTCTCCGAGGATGAGGTGAGCCTCAGCAATGAGGATTTCATCGTGCCTGAAGAACCTCTCGAGCAATAGGGCTTCAAGCGCCAGCTAATAGCCACCGCAAGAAGCCTGAAAAAGAAGAAGCAGCAACTTCAAGCTAATCAAGACCTGTTAAATGATAGATGGACTGACATCCTGATGGCGGAAGCATACAGCCTTGAGCGCCCAGCCAAAAGTTACCCGAAGCGCAAATTGCTACCTTAGTTCGATGATGAGGCGTTGGAGCCCATACCATCATCATGCAACGAGGGTGACCGACTACCACGTGGTCGGGATAAAGCGGCAACTCAAGCCGAACACCAGCCCGCCCCACCTCATTATGAAGGAAAAGATAAAACAGCTCGTAGTCACACATATGACCTCCGGCAGGACCTAAACAATAGAGCAGGGCATACCATATCAATCTACGGATCGCGAGGACGTACCTCGGCACATGTCGATAGCTATCTATTCGGATGTGACAAGCCTAGTTAGGCATAGGCCGAACACCCTAGATGGACTCCATCAGAGCTACATCACGACGCGGCCCGATATAGAGGCGCCGCACACCCTCTTTGCTTCACTAACGAAGTAATGGATCACGAATTCCCAGAAGTGTTTAAACTTGTAAATATCGAATCATACGATGGAACTACTGACCCCGCGGTGTGGATCGAGGACTTTATTCTCCACATTCATATGGCTCGTGGAGATGACCTCCACGCCATCAAATACCTCCCTTTAAAACTCAAAGGGCCAGCTCGGCACTTGCTAAACAGTCTGCCTAAAAATTCTATTGGCAGCTGGGAGGACTTGGAAAAGGCTTTCCTCAACAACTTCCAAGGTACATATGTCCGGCCACCAGATGTCGATGACTTAAGTCGCATTGTCCAGCAACCCGGAGAGTCGGCCAGGAAGCTCTGAACTAGGTTCTTAGTTAAAAAGAACCAAATCATGGACTTTCTGGACGTGGAAGCCTGCGGCCTTCAAGCACAGCGTCCGGGATGAGTGGCTCGCTCGCCACCTTGGTCAAGAAAAATCAAAATCCATGCCAGCCCTTACCGCTCTGATGACCCATTTTTGCACGGGAGAAGACAACTGGCTCACTCGTAGAAGCAACAACGCTAGCGATCCGTTCCGAAGTCCGGGACAGCAATGGCAAACCACGACGTAGCAAATACAAACGCCGCAATGATAACGAAAGAATGCATGACACAACGGTTAACGCCGGATTCAACGGCCCCAAATCCGGTCAACAGAAGAAGCCATTTAAGGCAAATAGAGATGGACCATCCAATTTGGACAAGATATTGGACCGGCCCTATCAGATTCATGGCCACCCCAACAAACAGCTAATCATACCAACAGAAGCTGTTGGGTCTTCAAGCAGGTCGGCAAGTGCTACGTCTTGAGCTTGCGTTGGTTTTCCCCGAAGAGGAAGGGATGATGCGGCAGAGTAGCATAAGTATTTCCCTCAGTTTTTGAGAACCAAGGTATCAATCCAGTAGGAGGCCACACTCAAGTCCCTCATACCTGCACAAAATGATAGCTACTCGCAACCAACGCGATTAGGGGTTGTCAATCCCTTCACGGTCACTTATGAGAGTGAGATCTGATAGATATAATATTTTTGGTATTTTGGAATAAAGATGCAAAGTAAAAAAGTAAAAGCAAAGTAAAAAGCAAAGCAAGATTAAAGTGATGGAGATTGATATGATGAGAATAGACCCGGGGGCATAGGTTTCACTAGTGGCTTCTCTCAAGAGCATAAGTATTCTACGATGGGTGAACAAATTACTGTTGAGCAATTGACAGAATTGAGCATAGTTATGAGAATATCTAGGCATGATCATGTATATAGGCATCACGTCCGTGACAAGTAGACCGAAACGATTCTGCATCTACTACTATTACTCCACTCATGGACCGCTATCTAGCATGTATCTAGAGTATTAAGTTAAAAACAGAGTAACGCCTTAAGCAAGATGACATGATGTAGAGAGATAAATTCATGCAATATGAAATAAACCCCATCTTGTTATCCTCGATGGCAACGATGCAATATGTGCCTTGCTGCCCCTTCTGTCACTGGGAAAGGACACCGCAAGATCGATCCCAAAGCTAAGAACTTCTCTCATGGCAAGAACTACCAATCTAGTTGGCCAAACCAAACGGATAATTCGAAGAGCCTTGCAAAGATAACCAATCATACATAAAAGAATTCAGAGAATATTCAAATATTATTCATAGATAGACTTGATCATAAACCCACAATTAATCGGTCTCAACAAACACACCGCAAAAAAAGATTACATCGAATAGATCTCCACAAGAGAGGGGGAGAACTTTGCATTGAGATTCAAAGAGAGAGAAGAAGCCATCTAGCTACTAACTATGGACCCGAAGGTCTGAGGTAAACTACTCACACTTCATTGGAGAGGCTATGATGATGTAGAAGCCCTCCGTGATGACGGCCCTCTTCCGGCGGAGCTCCGGAACAGGCCCCAAGATGGGATCTCGTGGATACAGAAACTTGCGGCGGTGGAATTAGGTTTTTGGCTCCTGTTCTGATCGTTTAGGGGTACGTATGTATATATAGGAGGAAGGAGTACATCAGTGGAGCACTGAGGGGCCCACGAGGCAGGGGGCGCGCCCTAGGGGGGCGCCCCCCCACCCTCGTGACCTCCTCTTTGACTCCTTGGAATAGGGTCCAAGTCTCCTGGATCACGTTCGGTGAGAAAATCACGTTCCCGAAGGTTTTATTCCGTTTGGACTCCGTTTGATATTCTATTTCTCCGAAACACGAAAATAGGCAAAAAAACAGCAATTCTGGGCTGGGCCTCCGGTTAATAGGTTAGTCCCAAAAATAATATAAAAGTGGAAAATAAAGCCCAATATAGTCCAAAACAGTAGATAATATAGAATGGAGCAATCAAAAATTATAGATACGTTGGAGACGTATCAGGCATCCCCAAGCTTAATTCCTACTCGTCCTTGAGTACGTAAATGATAAAAAGAGAATTTTTGATGCGGAGTGCTACTTGGCATAATTTCAATGCAAATCTTCTTAATTGTCATATGAATATTCAGATTCAAAAGATTCAAGATAAAAGTTTATATTGACATAAAAATAATAATACTTCAAGCATACTAACAAAGCAATTATGTCTTCTCAAAATAACATGGCCAAAGAAAGTTATCCCTACAAAATCATATAGTCTGGCTATGCTCTATCTTCACCACACAAAATATTTAAATCATGCACAACCTCGATGACAAGCCAAGCAATTGTTTCATACTCTAACTTTTTCAAAACTTTTTCAATCTTCATGCAATACATGAGCATGAGCCATGGATATAGCACTATAGGTGGAATAGTATGGTGGTTGTGGAGAATACAAAAAGGAGAAGATAGTCTCACATCAACTACGCATATCAATGGGCTATGGAGATGCCCATCAATAGATATCAATGTGAGTGAGTAGGGATTGCCATGCAACAGATGCACTAGAGCTATAAATGTATGAAAGATCAACAAAATAAACTAGTGGGTGTGCATCCAACTTGCTTGCTCACGAAGACCTAGGGCACTTGAGGAGGCCCATCATTGGAATATACAAGCGAAGTTCTATAATGTAAAATTCCCACTAGTATATGACAGTGATAACATGAGAGACTCTCTACTATGAAGATCATGGTGCTACTTTGAAGCACAAGTGTGGTAAAAGGATAGTAGCATTGCCCCTTTTTATTTATTTTCTCTTTTTTTGGGCCTTCTTTTTTTTCTTTGGCCTTTCTCTTTTTTTGGGGACAATGCTCTATTAAATGATGATCATCACACTTTTATTTATTTACATCTCAATGATTACAACTTGATTCTAAAACAAAGTATGACTCTATATGGATGCCTCCGGCAGTGTACCGGGATATGCAATGAATCAAGAGTGACAAGTATGAAAAAATTATGATCGGTGGCTTTGACACAAATACTATTTCAACTACATGATCATGCTAAGCAATATGACAATGATGAATGTGTCATGATGAACTAGATGGTGGAAAGTTGCATGGCAATATATCTCAGAATGGCTATGGAAATGCCATAATAGGTAGGTATGGTGGCTATTTTGAGGAAGGTATATGGTAGGTGTTTGATACCGGCGAAAGGTGCGCGGTATTAGAGAGGCTAGCAAAGGAGGAAGGGTGAGAGTGCGTATAATCCATGGACTCAACATTAGTCATAAAGAACTCATATACTTATTGCAAAAATCTAGAAGTTATCAAAGCAAAGTATTATGCGCATGCTCCTAGGGGGGTAGATTGGTAGGAAAAGACCATCGCTCGTCCCCGACCGCCACTCATAAGGTACACAATCAATAAATAAATCATGCTCCGACTTCATCACATAACGGTTCACCATACGTGCATGCTACGGGAATCACAAACTTTCACACAAGTATTCTTTAAATTCACAACTACTCAACTAACATGACTTTAATATTATCACCTCCATATCTCAAAACAATTATCATGCTTCAATCTTTTCTTAGTATTCAACACATTGAAAAGAAATTTTCACAAATCTTGAATACCAAGCATATTATTATTAAGCAAATTACCATGCTATTAAGAGACTCTCAAAATAATTTAAGTGAAGCATGAGAGATCAATAGTTTCTTTAAAACAAATCCACCACTGTGCTCTAAAAGATCTAAGTGAAGCACATAGATCAAAATTATAACGCTCAAAAGATATAAGTGAAGCACATAGAGCAAAACTACGTAGCTCAAAAGGTATAAGTGAAGCACATGGAGCAAAACTACTTAGCTCAAAAGATATAAGTGAAGCACATAGAGTATTCTATCAAATTTTAATTTATGTATGGCTCTCTCAAAAGGTGTGTACAGCAAGGATGATTGTGGCATACTAAGACACAAAGACACAAATAATACAAGACGCTCCAAGCAAAACACATATCATGTTGGTGAATAAAAATATACCTCCAAGTAAATTACCGATGGAAGTGGACGAAAGAGGGGATGCATCCCGGGGCATACCCAAGCTTTTACTTCTTGGTGTGCTTGGATTATCTTTGGGGTGTCACGGGCATCCCCAAGATTAGGCTATTGCCACTCCTTGTTCCATAATCCATCAAAAGAATTCACCCAAAACTTGAAAACTTCACAACACAAAACTTAAAGTAGAAAACTCGTGAGCTCCGTTAGCGAAAGGAAACAAAAGACCACTTCAAGGAACTGTAATGAACTCATTCTTTATTTATATTGGTGTTAAAACAACTGTATTCCAACTTCTCTATGGATTATAAACTATTTTACTAGCCATAGATTCATCAAAATAAGCAAACAACACACGAAAAACAGAATCTGTCAAAAACAGAACAGTCTGTAGTAATCTGTAGCTAGCGCAAGATCTGGAACCCCAAAAATTCTAAAATAAATTGATGGACGTGATGAATTTATCTATTAATCATCTTCAAAGCGAATTAACTAAATATCACTCTTCAAATAAAAGTGACAGCAGTTCTCGTGAGTGCTAAAGTTTCTGTTTTTTACAGCAAGTTCACCAAGACTTTCCCCAAGTCTTCCCAACGGTTTTACTTGGCACAAACACTAATTAAACACAAAAAACACAACCAAAACAGAGGCTGAATAATTTATTTATTACTAATCAGGAGAAAAAAGCAAGGAATAAAACTTAAATTGGGTTACCTCCCAACAAGTGCTATCGTTTAACACCCCTAGATAGGCATAAAAGCGAGGATAGATCTAAGTATTGCAATCTTTGGTAGGCAATCCATAAGTGGCTCTCATGATAGTTTCATATGGTAATTTTATTTTCTTTCTTGGAAAGTGTTCCATGCCCTTTTTAATGGAAATTTAAATCTAATATTCCCTTCCTTCATATCAATAATCGCACCAATCGTTCTAAGGAAAGGTCTACCAAGAATAATAGGGCAAGAAGGATTGAAATCTATGTCAAGAATAATGAAATCTATGGGCACATAATTCCTATTTTCAACAATAAGAACATCATTAATCCTTCCCATAGGTTTTTTAATAGTGTAATCCGCAAGATGCAAGTTTAGAGAGCAATCATCAAAATTACGGAAATCTAGCAAATCACACAAAGTCTTGGGAATAGTAGAGACACTAGCACCCAAATCACACAAAGCATAAAACTCATGATATTTAATTTTAATTTTAATAGTTGGTTCCCACTCATCATAGAGTATTCTAGGGATAGAAACTTTCAACTCGAGTCTTTCTTCATAAGATTGCATCAAGGCATCAACAATATGTTCGGTGAAGGCTTTATTTTGACTATAAGCATGTGGAGAATTTAGCACGGATTGCAACAAGGAAATACAATCAATTAAAGAGAAAATTTCATAATTAAATTCCTTGAAATCCAATATAGTGGGTTGAGCAACATCTAGATTTTTATTTCTTTCCGTCCCACTTTCATCAATTTCATCTTAAAGATCTAAATACTCCGAATTTTTAGAACGCCTTCTAGGTAAAGGAAGATCATATTCAGTTTCATCAAGATTCATATTGCAAAACAAAGATTTAATAGGTGACACATCAATAACTTTTAGATATTCATCTTGATTTTCATAGGTATTGGAAGAACTCGCTTTAATAAAGGCATCTTTGGAAGCACGCATCCTAGCGGTTCTTTCCTTGCACTCATCAATGGAAATTCTCATGGCTTTGAGAGACTCATTGATATCATGCTTAGGAGGAATAGATCTAAGCTTTAAAGTACCAATCTCAAGAGAAATTCTATCAACGTTCCTAGCCAAATCATCAACTTTAAGCAATTTCTCTTCAAGCAAAGCATTAAAATTCTTTTGTGAATTCATAAACTCTTTAACACTATTCTCAAATTCAGAGGGAATATTATTATAATTTCCATAAGAGTTGTTGTAGGAATTCCCATAATTATTAGAAGGATTACTAGGATATGGCCTAGGATTAAAATTCCCTCTATAAGCGTTGTTACCAAAATTATTCCTACCAACAAAATTCACATCCATAGATTCCTTGTTATTCTCAATCAAAGTAGACAAAGGCATATCATTAGGATCAGAAGAAACACTCTTAGTAGCAAATAATTTAATAAGTTCATCCATCTTTCCACTCAAAACATTGACTTCTTCTATCGCATACACTTTTTTATTAGAAGATCTTTCAGTATGCCATTAAGAATAATTAACCATAATATTATCTAGGAGTTTAGTAGCATCTCCTAAAGTGATTTCCATAAAAGTGCCTCCCGTGGCGGAATCTAAAAGATTTCTAGAAGCAAAATTCAATCCGGCATAAAAAAATTGTATACTCATCCACAAATTCAAACCATGAGTAGGCAATTACGTATCATTAATTTCATTCTCTCCCAAGCTTGTGCAACATGTTCATGATCAGGTTGCTTAAAGTTCATAATATTGTTTCTAAGAGAGATGATCTTAGCGGGAGGGAAATACTTAGAGATAAAAGCATCTTTGCACTTGTTCCAAGAATCAATACTATTTCTAGGCAAAGATGAAAACCAAGTTTTAGCACGATCTCTAAGCGAAAAAGGAAATAGCTTCAATTTAACGACATCATTATCGACATCTTTTTTCTTTTGCATATCGCATAAATCAAAGAAGCTATTCAGATGAGTAGCGGCATCCTCGCTAGGAAGGCCGGCGAATTGATCTTTCATAACAAGATTCAACAAAGCAGCATTAATTTCACAAGATTTAGTATTCACAAGAGGAGCAATCGGAGTGATAAGGAAATCATTATTATTGGTATTGGTGAAGTCACACAATTTGGTAGTATCTTGAGCCATCGCGACAAACAAGCAAACTAGCACACAAGCAAACAAGAGAAAACGGGCAAAAGAGGCAAATAGAGAGGGAGGATAGAGACAGAGAATGCGAATAAAACGGCAAGGGTGAAGTGGGGGAGAGGAAAACGAGAGGCAAATGGCAAATAATGTAATGCGAGAGATAGGGATTGTGATGGGTACTTGGTATGTTGACTTTTTGCGTAGACTCCCCGGCAACGGCGCCAGAAATCCTTCTTGCTACGTCTTGAGCTTGCGTTGGTTTTCCCCGAAGAGGAAGGGATGATGCAGCAGAGTAGCGTAAGTATTTCCCTCAGTTTTTGAGAACCAAGGTATCAATCCAGTAGGAGGCCATGCTCAAGTCCCTCGTACCTGCACAAAACGATAGATACTCGCAACCAACGCGATTAGGGGTTGTCAATCCCTTCACGGTCACTTACGAGAGTGAGATCTGATAGATATAATATTTTTGGTATTTTTGGTATAAAGATGCAAGGTAAAAAGTAAAAGCAAAGTAAAAATCAAAGCAAGATTAAAGTGATGGAGATTGATATGATGAGAATAGACCCGGGGGCCATAGGTTTCACTAGTGGCTTCTCTCAAGAGCATAAGTATTCTGCGGTGGGTGAACAAATTACTGTTGAGCAATTGACAGAATTGAGCATAGTTATGAGAATATCTAGGCATGATCATGTATATAGGCATCACGTCCGTGACAAGTAGACCGAAACGATTTTGCATCTACTACAATTACTCCACTCATCGACCGCTATCCAGCATGCATCTAGAGTATTAAGTTAAAAACAGAGTAACGCCTTAAGCAAGATGACATGATGTAGAGAGATAAATTCATGCAATATGAAATAAACCCCATCTTGTTATCCTCGATGGCAACGATGCAATATGTGCCTTGCTGCCCCTTCTATCACTGGGAAAGGACACCACAAGATCGAACCCAAAGCTAAGCACTTCTCCCATGGCAAGAACTACCAATCTAGTTGGCCAAACCAAACGGATAATTCGAAGACACTTGCAAAGATAACCAATCATACATAAAAGAATTCAGAGAAGATTCAAATATTATTCATAGATAGACTTGATCATAAACCCACAATTCATCGGTCTCAACCAACACACCGCAAAAAGAAGATTACATTGAATAGATCTCTGCAAGAGAGGGGGAGAACTTTGTATTGAGATTCAAAGAGAGAGAAGAAGCCATCTAGCTACTAACTATGGACCCGAAGGTCTGAGGTAAACTACTCACACTTCATCGGAGAGGCTATGATGATGTAGAAGCCCTCCATGATGACGGCCCTCTTCCGGCGGTGGTCCGGAACAGGCCCCAAGATGGGATCTCGTGGATACAGAAAGTTGCGGTGGTGGAATTAGGTTTTTGGCTCCTGTTCTGATCGTTTGGGGGTACGTACGTATCTATATATAGGAGGAAGAAGTATGTCGGTGGAGCACCGAGGGGCCCACGAGGCAGGGGGCGCCCCCACCCTCGTGACCTCCTCTTTGACTCCTTGGAGTAGGGTCCAAGTCTCCTGGATCACTTCGGTGAGAAAATCACGTTCCCTAAGGTTTTATTCCATTTGGACTCCGTTTGATATTATGTTTCTTTGAAACACTGAAATAGGCAAAAAACAGCAATTCTGGGCTGGGCCTCCGGTTAATAGGTTAGTCCCAAAAATAATATAAAAGTGGAAAATAAAGCCCAATATAGTCCAAAACAGTAGATAATATAGCATGGAGCAATCAAAAATTATAGATACGTTGGAGACGTATCAGCAAGCTCAATGCCGAACACAAGGGGAGGAGGCCGCCAGGCGATAGCGATGACGAAGAGGCTCACCAACCAAATTCTAGGGGCCAGAAGCAATTTCCCCCCAAAGTGAAAACAGTGAACATGGTATATGTGACACACAACTCTACATGGGAGCTGGAGAGACGCTCCCTCCGGACTGAGGATCACACTAACTCGACCTCAGCCGAAGTACAAAGCGGTCTCATTAAACCGCATACCTTGTTGGCCGTCAAGCCACTGGTCTTCAATCAACAGGATCGACCAAGTTTGGAGCAGGACTAGCAGTTCGACTTCCGCCGTCCGCCTCATATACCTGCGAAATGTGTACCGCGCATACATAACTATGCACTTTAAATAGCCTGGGCATCGGCAGAAGCACAACACGGACAGGTCTACAAGTACTCCCATAAACTACTTCCTTTTTTCCTTTCTTATATTACTCTTTCTTTTTCCATCATCCTTCGCCACAGTAGCGCAAAGGCTAGTCATCTCATGGACTGTATCAGAGTTTGGGTTCATAAATTCACCCAAAGGCTACTCCTGTTAAGGAGCCCCTTCACCGAGGAAGGGCGGCGCAGACGTGCGACAGGAGATCCAAAATAACTTTTTGTAGACCGCACTCGCTATTTTTTGAGCCTGTAAAGTGCCTGTTTCCTCAGCCGCTGACCCCTGGCATGTCAAATAGCCGGGGTTGTGGCGTTATTATCTATAAAATGACAATTGGCATGTCAGTTAGGTTCTAGTGAACATACTCTGTATCCGGTATTCACTTCTCTATAAAGAACCGAATTTCACTCCTTTTTGTTGTTTCACACACCCACCCCGGCATACCTTTCCAGGGGCTTGACAGTGGAACAAAATGAGTTGCCAACAAAGTCTGAACAGCTTCATAGCATACTTCGGCGTCGCGAGTTCGGCCTTATATGCATTAGCTCCGAATCATGTCTTGGGTCAATAGTTGGGTTGCCTGGCTCCTGTGCTTGCTACCTTACGTTCAACTCTATCGGCTAGGGTAGTAAAGGGAGAACTACTGTGATTGTGTTTCTGGTTCACCTGGTCAAACACCTAAGTAGAGAAAGCGAAAAACTCACTGTCATGATGCGGCGAGAGCTGGTCAACCGCTCGACGACTTAACGACATCTTTTGTGATTCCCCCATATTATACGAAGGACCTTCTTTCTGGTCATACATGTAACGCACCACATTGGGATAACTGCGTACATAACAGGATCTATATCATAGATCCACCATAAAACTCCTATGTCTAAGTGAAAGTGTTAACGCCCTATAGTCCGATTGCCTAGTTCACCGCATTGACACCTCCTTTTTGGACCAAGACGATGGGTTAAGAGTGATCAATTGCTTTTCCGAACACCCCCGTTTTTCCTATGAGGGGGCTGAAGTCGACGATAGGAAATCTTTCAGATTATATAAAATCGGCTACACAGGAAGATTCAAAGCTTTTAAGCAACTCTAAGTAAACTTTATTATTTCATAATACCGTTTTTCACAATGTCAATACATCTCACTCGAATATCATATCTTTCGAGCATTGACCCTCTATCAACCGGGCAGCCTCTAAGACATCTTCGAAATAATGCTCTGGTGTGTGATGGTCCTTGCCCTTGGGTGGACTCTTCGGTGCAACATCTATGGCCTTCATCTTCGTCCAGTATGTTTTCACATGGGCAAAGGCCATACATGCACCTTCAATGCACGTTGATCGCTTAACGGCGTCGATGCGCGGCACCGTGGTAGTAAGTCGCCGCACCAAACCAAAATAACTATCCGGAATTGGCTCGGTCGACCACAGCCGGACTACGACGTCTTTCATGGCAGCGCCTGATATCCTGTGCAGTTCTGCCCATTGGGTCAACTGCTTGTTCAGCAACAGTGGGCGCTTTGACGCACCAAATTGCAACTAGAAAAGCTTCTCTGCTGTATACCCTTCTTGCGCTTGGTAAAACTGCGCCGCGTCGGAAGCACTCTTCGACAAATCCAACAAAGCATCTGGAGAACTCCACACTTGATTAAGCGGGGCATAATTCGGATCGCCGAACTTAGTTTGCAATAAAAAGGGCTTACCAACCGTGATCTCCCCAGCTTGCCGGATCTCCTCCCGGGGCGCTCTAGATTTGGACTGGGCTTCTCTTGCCTCTTGTAAGGCCTTGTCAAGATCAGTCATTTTGTCTTTATTATCCCTCTCGAGAAATTTGCAACGGCTAGCGGCCTCCTTTAGTTCAAGCGTCATCGAGGATATTTTCTCCTTGTATTGGTGCCGAGCAGCCTGTTCGGCCTTTAACTCAGCAGATGCCTTTTCGGCAGCCGCATTACTAATCCGGGCCTGCTCCTTGGCCCGGGCTAGCTCAGCTCGAAGGATCTCGACCGCGGCGGCACCATCCATAGATATGTACATCTTATTACACAAATCTTCGCATCATGCTTATATTGTAAACATGTGCATAGTATGGCTGCCCCAAAAACATACCTTGCGCCTTGTCAAGTCGCATGTTGATAAGTGCGATATCATTATCCACCTCATCAATCTTGTGTTGCAAATCCGCAACTTCTGTAGTCCAGGCAGTTACCGGGGAGGTCACAGCCTGTGATCCAATTAATCAGGTTATTCCCTGGGCATATCTTTTGATCCTCTGATCGCCTCCCCCGGGAAGCCAATCAGAGTCTCTGGGGCTACAATCTATACACAGGTGTATTTTGTGAATAAAACACACTCGAACATGTTACAGTACAAACCTTGAAGCCTCTTAGTAGGCCCATGAAGGCCTCATTCAATCCACTTTTCATGGACAGGACCTTTTCAACCACTGTGCCCATTAGGGTACGATGTTCCTCTGAGAAGGACGCCTGCCGCAGCATGTTCGTCAATATATCCGGCGTTTCTGGGTCTCCGGAAGCTGCTCAAGGAGTATAGCCTCCCTTTGAAGGAATCTGTTTATTTGCATCCGGTTGTAGACCGGACTGCTCGGGACCTCCATTGTTGGTCTCCGGACCCTGGGCCACCGAAGTGTCACCTTCGAGTAGTATCTTCGTCATACCTTGCACCAGTTGTTGATCCGGGGAGACCCTCCACGACGACACCTCGAAGTCGTCCGCCCTATTGGGCGAGGAGACCGGTGGAGGCATCTCGCTTTCCATCATCTCCGGGAGAAGGTCCCCCGAGGAAGAGGATTGTTGGAGAAGACTGCGTGCCGAACTGCAAAAACATATATTCCAAACGTTACAAGAAAGGAACGGGACATATTTAAAACACCCTTGTTCACTTACGATTTGGCCTGAGGCTTGTCCTCGTCATGGGACTGTGCGATGATGTCGTCCTCCAAGCCCGAGCCACGCGACAGAGGCATCTTGCCTCGCTTAGGAGCCTTTTCCTCCCAATTTTCGGAGGCAGCCCTTTCTTTCCATGGGGGGGGGAAGAGACGTTGACTTCCCCTTCATTTTTGTCTTGGAACGATAGAATCTTGATTCCCTCGGACATAATGTCTGATATACCTTCGGGATGGAGGCCATCTTTGGTCCTCCCACTCTCCGCCTTGCTCTCCCTAACAGGCATCTGGTATGGAGTCAGGGCCAGCATCCTTGTTAATACGGGGTCCACTGAGCCTTTGGGAAGGGGGTCCGAACACCTAATTAGTTCTGCTTTCTTGATCCAGCCCTGGAAGAAGATAGTTTGCTCAGTAATGTATTACGTCATACTTAAATACAAAGGGTACAGAAGTCAAGTGCTTATCGGGGTATCTGGATAGTTGCAGTTGAGGCCGGCATCCTCAGTGGTGTCCGGCCAATGTTTTCGTTTCCCGAAAAACAACTTCCACATCCCTTTGTGCGTAATGCCGAAGAAGAGTTGGAGGGTTCGTGGTCCTTCTGGATTAAACTCCCACATGCGGAGAGGCCTACACTGGCATGGCAGAGCTCGGCGGACTAGCATTACTTGAATCATGTCGACAAGATCTATGTCCTTCTCAAGGAGGGTTCTGATGTGGCTCTCTGGAGTCTGCACTTCATCGACTGATCCCCAGTCCATCCCCTTATTGATTCATGATGCAAGCTATAACGGAGGGCCAAAACGGAACGCAGGTATAGCTGCCCACTTGGTACTACGGGGTTCCGTGATGTAAAACCAATCTCGCTGCCATTGGTTGGATGTTTTGGTGAAAGAGACTTTTGGCCAGAGAGTGTTGGTAAGCATGCTTACTACAGCACCACCACACTCCACCTGTTCCCCGTCGACTGCCTTCGGCTTCCACTAAAGGTCTTGAGCCATAGGCGAAAGTGTGGGAGAATTCGGAGGAAGGCCTCGCACGTGATGATAAGCGCCGAGATGTGGAGGAAAGAATCCGGAGCTAGATCGTGAAAATCTAGTCCGTAATAAAACATTAGCTCCCGGACAAAGGGGTGGAGAGCGAACCCTAGCCCTCGGAGGAAGTGAGAGATGAATGTGACCCTCTCACCGGATCTGGGGATCGGAATAACGTGTCCTTTAGACAGAAGCCTGTGAGGGATCTCCGTAGTCAGGTATCTGGCCGCTCGAAGCTTTGCGATATCCTCCTCTGTAATGGAGGAAGCCACCCATCGACCTTGAAGGCTGGGTCCAGACATGATGGGGAAGCTTGGAGCCATGGAGTCGAACCTTGGGTGTTAGAACTTGTGGTTGGAAAGGATGAGGAGAGGTTTTGCATAAAAAGACGACCCTTGGTTCCTTTATAAAGGCACCGGGTATTGAACGCCTCCTCCTGGGCCTGAAGGCTTGCCTATTCCTAAGGAATCTTTCCAACAGAACGGTTGGGTTACCCACATTTGTATTGATGAGAATCCCGCAATAAGGGGATGCGATCTCTGCTTCGACAGGATGTGCCAATAACAACCAGACCTCAAAACGTAGAATGGTGGGATAGGAAATGGTTCGAAATAAATAACTGGGTGAGCGTGATGTCACGTTATAAAAATTATCAGCAGATTGGACTCGTAAAATACTATACTCTACGGCTGTGGTACTTGTGTTGCAGGTCCGGACACTATCGTTTCGTCCGAAGACTATCCTAAAGTATTCGGAAAGGGGAACCCGCCTTGCAATGCTAAAGACAATCTGCGCGCCGGACACCTCGTCTGTAACGCCCCGAGACCGGCGCTCCAGATGCCTTCCAGTAATTTTGTTGCTATCGTGTGTTTCTTTTGCTTGCTCTTTTATTTTTGCATTGCATCATTTCATCATGCCTTCATGTCATTTCCTTTTTAAACTCAACTAAATAAATTGCATAGATTTTTTGATCTATTTAAATCAAGGGAATTCACATGGTGGTTTCTCTTTATAACATATCCTCCTAATATTTAGGGAGCTATATTAAACCATTCCATTGGCTTGGAATCACCCACAACACATATGCACCGTTCTTCAAATTTCCTTTTATCCTTCTCAACTTCCCCTTCTTCCTTTGGGGCCTTTTAGTAAAATTGAGTGGCAATTACTTTACCCATAAATGTTCCAAATCTTCCCATAAATCACATCTATTGTGTAGGGTCACCTCCTATAGTTTCAACTCATTTGGAGTTCATTTGAATGGGTTTCGAAATTCAAACTTTACGAGTTAAATCCAACGCGTGTGGATTTTACTTCCTCTAAAAATCCTCATGCCATTTTTGTCAAATTCCTCTTTTTTTGCGAGTCCAGAAAAATTTATCCGCGTACTCAAATTCTTTCCCTAACCTCCCTCTTTCCTTTTCTTCTCCTAATTGTTTTCTGCTAGAGAAAATAAGAAGAGGAGAGAGAGAGATAGCTCCTGCCAAGCGGGCCCCTTCCCCGCGGCCTCTCTAGGCCCAACCATCCCCGCGGCCCACCTAGGTCTAGCCAGCCTTCTAAGGCCCAGCAGCCCCGCTGCAAACCCTAACACGACCGAACCCCACTCCCTTCAATCGCTCGTTCCCTCGTCCTCCCTCCGCCGCTAGGAGCCGATCCCCTCCTCATCTCTCGTTCGACCCCCTCTCTCTCTCTCATTCCCCTGATCGCGCCGCCGGAGAGGAGCAGAGCCTCGCTCCTCCCGATCCACCTCGCCATTTTCGACCCGACGAGCACATCGTCGCTGTTTCCACGCCAAGCCTACCGTCTGCTCGCACCCTCCTAGCTAGCAGTGCCCCTCCATGGCCTTCTACCCGATCCACCAACCCGTCGTGCCTCCATGCGCCTGCACCGGCAACCTCTGCCTCCAACAATGGGCAGCGAGCAGGCCGCTGCTGTCCGCCTCCTCGCCATGGCCCCTCACAAGATCCCTCTGATGCCTTGCATCACCTCCTGCCTCCCGCGCGCCTCCCTCTGCAGCGCCAGGCTGCGAGAGCGCTTCCTCCCCGTCAAGTCCCATCGCCCGAGTGCTCGAGGAGAGGAGCTCCTCGAGCACCTGCGCCCGCACCCCGCGTCCTCCGCGCCCATCAAGAGCCCCAGCACTGGCCGCCCTACACCCGCGAGCACCACCACCTCCGGCGCGTCTCAGCTCTGTTTCCAGCGACCTGGACCTCCCCTACGCCAATCCCCTGCATCAAGAAGTAGTAGCTCGACTGCTGCGCACGACCCTGTGTTTGACTCTAGGAGCACCTTCGGGTCTTCCCCAACTTCGTGTCTTATTTTTGGATCATTCCAATATCAGGGCCCTAGCACCACGACGACCGACGCAAGTTCCACTACCGTCAGTGTGCATTTTGCCAAGTCCGACTACGACATGAACGACTACACAAAGACCCCGAAGAACATGGATTCATCAAGTTCCTCCATGACATGTGTACCATCTGCCGCCCGAACATCTACGGAACGTGTACCACAACCATCGCCGAAGACCCATGAACGACTACCGATGACCCTCCAAGTTCGTCCATGATTGCTATGTACCACTACAATCGACGTGAACCACTACTTCCACTACGGCATGGGTAAAACTACTACCACTATGAACGTGGCGAGAACGTCTACTTCCGCTATGAACTTGATCTGTCCGGAAAGGCACGCTTCAAAGGTATAACATCGAGAGGACCGTCATGGATGAATGTTGTGTGATGTACGAGATGAACCCCGTGTTTGCACCATGCCCGTTTGTTTCGTGCACGACCCTCGGTTTCCATGCCACCAACACATGGGACACCCGGTAACTGGGATCACCCCACCATCTCTAACTCATTCCACACATCTGCACACTTGTTCTTTTCATCGGCATCTCAATCGAGTGACCGGAACCGATATGTTGTCGTGGCATCATTTTCGGATTCGTTGCCATGGCACCCCTTTCGTTTCCACCACGATGACAAATGCTTCATATCAGGCTCATGGCAACATTTTCATAAAATTGCATAAACTTGCATATGCCATCTGCATCATGATAATAACATTTAAAATGTCTAAAATTGTTGTTTGCATTAAATTGCTAATGCACACGAGGATTTACCGGAATTGTTGTTTGATGTTTCCGGCCTCATTTAAAATGCCTAACTGTGTAGTTATCATATGCTTCACCTCTTACCATGTTTAACAACATTTAATGTTGTTGGGTACATAACCGGGAGAGAACTAAATAAATGAATGTGGTGTTTCGTCAATATGCAACTCGTTGCATATTGACCTCCACTTATTTTGTAGTATCGTTTGTGCATATTACCATGCCTCTTTAACCGGACATGCATCATACTTGGTTGTGCATCATGCCATGTTTATGTGATGGTTGTTTACTATGTTGCTTGCTTCTTTCCGAGTTGCCTCTCTCGTTAGCTTCGGTTTCATTTCGGAGTTGTGAGGATTTGTTCGACTCCGTCCGTTTGTCTTCTTCATGGACTCGTCTTCTTCCTTGCGGGCTATCAGGCAAGATGACCATACCCTCGAGATCACTTCTATCTTTGCTTGCTAGTTGTTTGCTCTATTGCTATGTCGCGCTACCTACCACTTGCTATATCATGCCTCCCATATTGCCATGTCAAGCCTCTAACCCACCTTCCTAGCAAACCGTTGTTTGGCTATGTTACCGCTTTTGCTCAGCCCCTCTTATAGCGTTGTTAGTTGAAGGTGAAGCTGAAGTTTGTTCCATGTTGGAACATGGATATGTTGGGATATCACAATATCTCGTATTTTAATTAATGCATCTATATACATGGTAAAGGGTGGAAGGCTCGGCCTTATGCCTGGTGTTTTGTTCCACTCTTGCCGCCCTAGTTTCCATCATACCGGTGTTATGTTCCTTGATTTTGCATTCCTTACATAGTTGGGTGTCATGCGAACCCCTTGACAGTTCGCTTTGAATAAAACGCCTCCAGCAAGGCCCAACCTTGGTTTTACATTTGCCTAACAACCTAAGCCTTTTCCCTTGGGTTTCCGGAGCCCTAGGGTCATCTTTATTTTAACCCCCCCCCCCCGGGCCAGTGCTCCTTGCAGCGCCACCTCGGGGAAACTTGAGGGTTGGTTTTATGTTGTACGGACTGCTCATCCGGTGTGCCCTGAGAACGAGATAGGTGCAGCTCCTATCAGGATTTGTCGGCACATTCAGGAGGCTTTGCTGGTCTTGTTTTACCATTGTCGAAATGTCTTGTAACCAGGATTCCGAGACTGATCGGGTCTTCCCGGGAGACGGAATATCCTTCGTTGACCGTGAGAGCTTATGATGGGCTAAGTTTGGACACCCCTGCAGGGTATAAACTTTTGAGAGCCGTGCCCGTGGTTATGTGGCAGATGGGAATTTGTTAATGTCCGGTTGTAGAGAACTTGACACTTGACTTAATTAAAATGCATCAACCGCGTGTGTAGCCGTGATGGTCTCTTTCCGGTGGAGTTCGGGAAGTGAACACGGTTCTTGTGTTATGCTTGAACGTAAGTAGCTTCAAGATCACTTCGATATCACTTATAGCTTCTCGACCGTTGTGTTACTTCTCTTCTCGCTCTTATTTGTGTATGTTGGCCACCATATATGCTTAGTGCTTGTTGTAGCTCCACCTCATTACCTTATCCTACCCATAAGCTTAAATAGTCTTGATCTCGCGACTGTGAGATTGCTGAGTCCTCGTGGCTCACAGATACTTCCCAAACAGTTGCAGGTGTCGATGATACCAATGCAGGTGACGCAACCCAGCTCAAGTGGGAGCTTGATGAAGATCTTGATCATTGTTTTGTTTTGTTACCTGTTGATCAGTAGTGGAGCCCAATCGGGATGATCGGGGATCTAGCATTTGGGGTTGTCTTCTTTTATTTTGGTTTTGTAGTCGGACCTTGATTGCATTCCGGATGATGTATGTTTAACCTGTTATTTGTGTGAATTGGCGATTCTAAGCCAACTCTTTATCCCTTTCTTATTCAGTACATGGGATTGTGTGAAGATTACCCCTCTTGCGACAAACCTACCATGCGACTATGCCTCTAAGTCGTGCCCTGACACGTGGGAGATATAGCCGCATTGTGGGTGTTACATCGTCATTGAAGCCTGGTTCAGGGGCTACTGAGGGAGTCATGCACTAAGCGGTCCTCGGGCGTCTGGCCTGTTAGCCATGGGCCGGACTGATGGCCTGTGAAGATACAAAGACCGAAGACTGCGCCCGTGTGCAGATGGGACCCTCCTTGGCGTGGAAGGCAAGCTTGGCGATCAAATAAGCAGATTCCTTTCTTTGGAACCGACCCTTTGTAACCCTAGATCCTCCCGGTGTCTATATAAACCGGAGGACTTAGTCCGGAGAGGACAATCATTACCATAGTCATACAGGCTAGGCTTTTAGGGTTTAGCCATCTCGATCTTGTGGTAGATCAACTCTTTTGATACTCATATTCATCAAGATCAATCAAGCAGGAAATAGGGTATTACCTCCATAGAGAGGGCCCGAACCTGCGTAAACACCGTGTCCCCTGCCTCCTGTTACCATCGACCTTAGACGCACAGTTCGGGACCCCCTACCCGAGATCCGCCAGTTTTGACACCGACACCAGCCACCTTCTCTCGGTTAATGAACTCGATCTTCATGGAGTATTTGGATAAATTAGTCGTGGTATACCTCGATGATATACTCATCGACTCCAAGAATGAGGAAGAACATGCTGAACATTGGAGGCTGGTATTGACGAAACTTCGAGAACATCGCCTTTATGACAAATTCTCCCAATGTGAATTTTGGTTGCTAGAAGTGACCTACCTAGGCAATGCAATCTCTCGTAAGGGTATCGCTGTCAATCCCGAGAGAGTTCAGGTCATTCTTAATTGGACTCCACTTGAATCGGTCAAGCAAGTTCGGAGTTTCCTTGGCTTAGCAAGCTATTGCCGCCTCTTTGCCGAGAACTTCTCCAAGGTAGCTAAACCTCTAACTAAACTCCTCAAGAAAGATAAAAAGTTCGAGTGGACCCCACAGTGCGAGTGCAGTTTTTAGGAACTGAAAAGACGCCTGACATTTGCTCCCATACTGGTACCACCAGATTTCTCCAACGACTTTGTTATCTATTGCGACGCCTCGCGACAAGGACTTGGTCGCATACTCATGCAAGATCGTCATGTGATTGCCTATGCTTCACGATAGTTGCATCCACATGAAGAAAACTATCCCACACATGATCTAGAGCTTGCAGCTATAGTCCATGCACTTAAAACATGGCGACATTACCTTCTCGGTAATCGTTGCGAGATCTTCACCGATCACCAAAGTCTGAAATACATCTTCACCCAACCGTATTTGAATCTCAGGCAAAGACGTTGGGTCGAGTAGATCTCAGATTACGACTTAGGAATAACTTACACCCCGGGGAAAGCTAATGTTATGGCTGATGCACTAAGTCATTAATCTTATTGTAACAACCTGATGTTACATCAAGGTCAACCACTTCTCCATGAGTAATTTCGGAAGCTTAACCTTCACATTGTTCCTCAAGGATTCCAATCTACCTTGGTGGCGAAACCTACCCTTACGGATCAAATCATAGCTGCCCAGAAGTATGATAAAGGTATATTTCGCATCCAAGAGAACATTGTTAGCGGAGCCGCTAAATGTTTCTCTATGGATGACCGAGGTGTTGCTTTCTTTGAGAACTGTCTAGCGGTTCCCAAGAACAAGCATCTACGGCAACTAATCCTTAAGGAGGCTCATGAATCTCCTCTCACAATTCATCTCGGTAGTACCAAAATGTATCAGGACCTACGCCAGAGGTTCTGGTGGACTAGGATGAAGAGAGAAATTGCTCAGAATATTGCTAATTGCGACCTCTATTGTCATGTTAAATCAGAGCATCAACGGCCTGCCGGCACCCTTCAACCTTTAGCTATTCCTGAATGGAAATGGGATAAAATCAGTATGGATTTCATCACCTGGTTTCCCATGACCAAGAGAAGGAATAATGCTATTTTCATTGTCATCGATCGTCTTTCAAAGTAGCCCACTTCCTACCTGTTCGGGGGAGTATAACCGCTATCCAGCTAGCAGACTTGTATATCTCTTGAATAGTATCTCTTCATGGTGTTCTAGTGGAGATTAACTCAGACCGTGGAAGTCTCTTCACCTCTCGATTTTGGGAAAGTTTCCAAAATGCTATGGGGACTCATCTCTCATTCAGCATCGCCTTCCACCCTCAATCAAGTGGTCAAGTAGAGCGCGTCAAATTTCTGGAAGATATGCTCCGAGCTTCTGTTATCTCATTCGGAATGGATTGGGAGAAATGTCTTCCATTTGCCGAATTTTCTTATAACAATAGCTATCAATCTAGCTTGGACAAAGCTCCGTTTGAATTTCTCTATGGATGAAGGTGTCAAACGCCTCTTAACTTGTCAGAAACCGGGAAAAGACAATTCTTTGGCCCGGATATGATCTAGGAAGCAGAAGAGCAAGTTCGCATTGTTCGTGAAAAATTGAAAACAGCCCAATCTCGTCAGAAGAGCCAATATGATCGCCATCATAAGGCCATGACTTACGAAGTCAGCGAGAAGGCTTACCTTCGGGTTACTCCTCTGAAAGGAACGCATAAATTCGGTATCAAATGCAAATTGGCTCCTTGCTACATTGGACCCTTTCAAATTCTTGCCAAACAAGGAGAAGTTGCCTACCAATTGGAACTACCTCCGCATCTTTCCAGAGTTCATGATGTCTTCCATGTTTCTCAACTCAGGCGTTGCTTCTCGGATCCTATCCGTGGAGTGGACCACGAAACGCTTGACCTCCAAGATAATCTCACATATCGGGAATATCCCGTTCGTATCCTTAATCAAGCCGAACGTACCACTCGATGCCATAACATCAAAGTTCTCAAGGTTCAATGGTCACACCATTCCAAGAAAGAAGCTACTTGGGAAAGGGAGGATCGTCGTCGACTTGAGTACCCCACTTTCTTCCCGACGGACCCTGAATCTCGGGATGAGATTTTTCTGAGTGGGGGTGAGTTGACACAACCCTAGTCAGTGCTTGCATTAGAGTGATGCATCATGTTTAATTTCTCTTGAAACTTGAAATGGGGTGGCATAAACCCCTTGCACCACTTAACTCAACTAGGGTTTACTAAAATAATTTTCAATGAACCTGAAATGCCCTTCAAAAATGTTCATCATTTTGCCTTGGTTTAGGACCTCTGCCAAAATGGTTCACATTTTTCTAGGACAACTTGGGTCACTGAATTAAATCATAAGTAATTTGCATTTGGGCATTTAAATGCTATAAATAATTATAAATGCCCAAATAATCTTGAATTTAAATGAGGGATGTCGGAAATAATCCAAACAGTGCCCACAAAATATTTTCAGGAATTCTGAGAATGCTCTGGCATTTTAAATAAACCGAAAACATTTGCAGAATATAGAAAACTGAAACAAATAGAAAAGGGAGAGAGAGAGAAAGGACTTTACAAAGCGCAGCCCACCTAGCAGCCCACTGGCCGGCCTAGCACAGTGCTGGCCCGTGCCAGTCACTTGCTTCCTCTCGCCAGGCAGGGAGGGAGGTGCGCGCACGCGCGCCCGAGCTCGCCACGTAGCTCTCTGCTCGCCTGCATCGCGTGGACAGCGCGACGACGCCTCGAAGCGCCTTCTCAGTGCCGCCCTGATATCACCGACACCTCACTTCCCCCCTGCTCCTCTCCCTTACTCCATGGATGCCATGGCCGACGCAGCCGCGCTCGTGCTGTCGTGAGGTCACAACCACCATCGCCTCCTCGTCGCCCCGCCGTGTCCAGAAGCTTCGCCACAGTCCTCTTCGTCGAGCAGATCGAGCCCTGAGCGCTCGTTCACCTCGGAGCCACCACACCGACCTCACTTCGCCTCACCGTCGCCAGAGATCTACTTCGCCGCCCCGCTCGCTCTAGCTCGTCCCCGACCCCGCTGACTAGCTTGTTGTGACTGTTGTGAGCTTCTGCCTCTCCTCCTCATCTCTGTTCTCGCTGTCGTCCACTGTAGCAACTGCACAGAGCAAACCTGCACCCACCGCCGCATGTGCTCGCCGCCGCCGTGTCTCCGGTCACGCAACAGCCCGGCTGACTTGTCCACCTTGCTCACCGCACCGCGTAGAGCACGTAGGTGCTAACCCCACGCTGCCTCGCTCGTCATAGCAATGACCCCGAGCTCACCCGAGCTCCGGCAACCGCAAAGGTCATCGCCGGCGATGTCCCCGGCCACCCCGAGCCCAACCATCACCACCACTGGATGCGGCTCGTCCCCAGCTTCATGTAGATGTCCTTTGCCGTCCTTTTGGTCGCCGGAGCGCGAATCCCACGCCCCTCCGCCGCGTCTGTTGCCGTCGGCAGCTAAACGCTGGTGGTTAACCCCGATTTGACCAGGGGTTTAACCTCCCCTGGGTCTAGGACAGGTGGGGCCCAGCCCAGCTAATTAACCTAGGTTAGGGCTAACTAAATTTAGTTAGTTTAGTTAACCAATGACACGCGGGACCAACTGGTCAGGTTTGACCTGGACCGCACAGTTGACCTGCTGACAAAGTGCCGATGCAATGCTGACATAGTAATGGCCTTTTCTGGATTTGTTCTTATTCAGGAAATTCCAGAAATTGTTACAATCTTCAAAAAATCATAGAAATTAGTCTGTAACTCCAAATGCAAAGATTTATATATGAAAAATGATGAGAAAAATCCAACCTATCCGTTTGTACTGGTTTCATGCATGATTAAGCAACTTAACCTTGTTGTTTAGATCAAAACATGATAATGCACCTTATGAATTCATAATTTGAGTTTGGAGTTGAACCTTTGGTTCAAAATAACTCAAACCCCTATGTTTGTAGTTGCATTAGCCCAACACACTCATTTTTCCATGTCATATGCATGCATCATATTGTTGCATATCGCCATGTATTGACTGTGTTACCGGTGTGATATCCGTGGTAGGTTCTGCTCCTGAGGATACTCGTGAGTATCCAGCTGAAGGACAGTACCCCTCGACCACTCTGTCAGGCAAGCAACCCCATTGATCGTTTCGATACAATCCCATCTTCTCGCTCCTACTCGCGTTTACTGCATTTAAGACAACAACGTTTCAAACAGCTATGTGATGCGGTAGTTGAACCCATTTCCTCTGCATGACCTGCCATTGCCACAGTAACTAGATGAAACCCAGTACCATGAGTAGGAGTTGATTGAGCCATGTTTGTGTTTCCTACCATGCTATGCCTATTATGCTTAGAGTCGTGTCAGGTCTGGCTATAGTGAAATGGTTGTGTCGGTGATGAGAGTGAAGTGTTGAACATGTTTTGGTAATGGTATCGATGAGAGGCCATGTAGGAGTACATGGTGGGTTGTTTCATTGGAACCGTCCCTAAGAACTGAGATATGTATGTGTGATTTAAGATCAGCTACTACCACGCGTTGGGCCCTGAAATATGACCCCGCTCGACTTATTAACCCCTTGTCCTCTATCCAGGAGTTGCAAGTAGTTTCTGGTGTTTGTTGTTTACTGGAGGCCGTGCGCAGTGCTGACCCTTGGGGTGGGCTGTGATTCGGTGGGTATGTGGCACGGTGTATCGGGCGCCTGTTTGGTGTCTCGGGAACCCTGCACACATCGTTCGGGGCCGTATGTGGAAACCTCGACCGGACTCCCTGCGGATGGAACCTGGATAGGCGATAAACCTGGACTAGAGACTTGTTTGGTTAGTCAGGTCATGGTCTACACCCACGTCGGCTTTCGCTTGAAGTCTGCCGAGCACATGTCGTGTGCAGATGCTAAGTGGTGGAAACATGTGTGAAGAAGTACACCCCTGCAGGGTCAATTTCATCTATTCGAATAGTTGCGTCCACGGTAAAGGACAACTTGGTTAGCTATACAATTCATAGAAAAGTAAATGGAAACTACTAAAAGCCTCAAGACAAGTGTGAGTGTCGTGGACGGCCCTTCCGTAGGATGACGGAAGAGGATCCGTAGTAGTGCATTGTTGTGGTGAGTGTTGGACTCGTGTGCGCAAAACATTTACAAGTTGTTGTCTCGTAGGATAGTTTAGCCAAGAGTCAAAGCTGGCTTGCTGCTATAAACTCCACTATCCCTTTGTTGATGATGTGCATGCATGTAGGATCTGATGTAAGTCTTGCTGAGTACCTTTGTACTCATGTTTGCTTAATAAACTGCTGTAGAGGAGAACACCGCCCCCTCTGATGGATTCTATGTAGATCTCGATGTTAACGACTGACTTTCCACCCAGGTGGTGATCCTGAGCCGTGAAGGGCCTTGTAGATAGACAGGCTTCGTCAAGCCTTCTTGCTTTCTAGTTGTCTGTACTCAGACAAGTTTGCTTCCGCATGTGCTTATATGTTTGTATGACTTGAGTGTTGGGTCGTGTGACCCCTACCTGTATGAACATGTTATGTATGGCTCTCCGGAGCCTTCTAAATAAAGTACTTGACTTGTAGAGTTTTGTTGTGATGCCATGTTGTATTTGCACATATCGAGCATATTGTGTGTATGATTTGAAATGCTTGGTATGTGTGAGATCCGACAACCTAGTTGTTTATGCTTGGTAGCCTCTCTTACCAGGAAATGTCTCCTAGTGCTTCCACTGAGCCATGGTAGCTTGCTACTGCTCCGGAACACTTAGGCTGGCGGCATGTGTCCTTCTTCATTCCTGTGTCTGTCCCTACGGGGAAATGTCAAGCCGTGTCTATCGGAGTCCTGTTAGCCCAGGTGCTACAGCCCGGGTTCACTCGCTGATGACCGATTTGTTCGTTGCTGGGGCATGTATGCATGTCCCTGTAAGTTAGTGCCACTTTGGGTTTACGACTAGTCATGTTGTCTCGGGTTCTCTTTCATATGAATGCTAGCAACACTATCATATACATGAGCCAAACGACGCAAACGGTCCCGGGCCAGGTAAGGTGTCACCCGTGGGAATACCATGCTGAGGCCGCAAAGTCATGTGATGTGTTACATGCTAGATCGGTGTTACTTAGGATCGGGGTCCTGACACCCATGCTCCACGCTGGCGGGAAGACTAGAAGACTAGCGCAGGTGCCGGAGGCGGCTACTCTTTGCTTCTTCTTCTAACTGAATTTGCTATTTCTTGGAGTGAGTTTGAAGTTCCTACATCTGTATTTAAAAAAGGGTCGGCTCGCTTTCTTCTTCTTGCGGTGCTTCCTCTCTTGATTTCCATCTTTGCGAAGATGGCGGGCACCCGTGGCTCCCTCCATCATGCCCCACGAGCGGGGGCTACCTGGCCGTGGTGCACATGCTTGGGTCAGCCCAGTGGCACTGAAGATGCCTTGAGGGCCTAGGCCACAGCAGCCGCGAGCTTGCCCGCGCTTACACCTCTCCAAGATTTCGGCATCCAGACTCTCGCGCGACACTCTTGAGCGAACCAGCTGGTACATGTGGCCCGAGGCTTTCGAAAAGCGTCCGCCTTCGGACCATGGTCAGGCATCATGACTCGACATGACAATAGCGGCCGCCCCTACTCAGGAGTGGCAGGCGCACAGAAAGCAATGGAAAGGCGACATCAGGTAGTGCAATATTACTTAATACATCATGGAGAAGGTTCTTCCAAAAATGATTTTGCATCCCCACGGGGTTACATCCAAAGTCTTGACGGGAAAACCGGAGAAAACAAGCCTAGGGAGATGCGTGTCGCCGTCACTGCCGCCATCGTCATCATCATCGGCCCCGCATTCCTCGACCATGGGCACGCCCGCATCCTCACTAGGGGCGAGCTTCCTGATCAGGTCATCCACATGATCCTCCACCCTGCCCACTAGGGCGCCTTGGATCACTCCAGGCACGGGGGCTATCGCAGCGTCAAAGTCGAAGGCGGGATTGGAGCGGAGAAGGTGGCAGAAGATGCGTGAGAATGCGTGTGCAAGAATGCCGTGGCTCCTCTCCTCAATGAGCCGGTGCACCTTCCCGGCCCTACCTTCAAGGCATTCCACAACGTTAGTGAAGAAGCTGAGGTAACCGGCGTCATCAGCAACAAGCGGGCTGGAGACGTTCTCGTCGCAAATGTTGCTCATGGCCTGGTTGGCCCAGCACCCGAGGGCCTCAAACATCTGGGAGCGCTCACGCTGCAGCACTCGGGCTCGGCTCACCTCGTCTAAAGCTTTCTCCATGAGGGAGCAAACGCCTTCCACCTGCTTGTAAAGGAAGGACAGCTTGGCCTCAGCAGCGGCCCGAGCGTCCGCCGCGGCTAACTTCTCCTTGAGGCCGTCGGCCTCGCCCTTTAGCTCATCGCCCCACGTGCAGAAGCAGGCCTCTTGAAGCTCCAGCTTCCAATGGTATTCTTGGGCAATCCCTGCAGACTCCCGCCATTTTCTCACTGGCCTTCCTCTGGATCTTCGCCTCCCAGGAGGTAAGGGCATCCTCAGCAGCAGCTACTTGGTGCTCCATCACCTCCAACTGCTCGTGCTATAGGCTCAGCTCCAACGCCTCCAGTGCCAACGCCTCTCCTCACCCGTGGGCGGCCCGCCCACTGGGGCGGCAAGCACGGCTTTGTGCGCCTGGTCTTGTCACTCGAGGATAGCATTTGAAGCTTGGAGCTCCTTCTCGCAACCCTCGACTGCTTCGCGCCAGCGGTCTGTAGCTCGGACCTCCTCCAGGGCATGATCACGAGCCTCCTTGGCCGCGCAAGGGACCCCTCTGCCTCCTCACGAGCATGCATGCGTTGCAAGCGGCTAAAGTTGATGGCGATGTCTAGCTGGCGCCATTCGCGCGCCAGGCGTAGGTGCTCCGCCTCGAGGCGTGCATAGACGTCGCCAAGCTCCACCCTAAGGCGGCCCAGCGCGCTCACCTCCTCCTAAAGAAGGATGTGTCGGACGGCGCTGCACCCGTGTGCGAGCTCCAATGCCTGGCCTGGGCTTTCCTCCATGCGCCGATCGGGTAGGGAGGCAAACGAGGACTCGGTCTTCTTAGGCACGGGCCCTGGGGCTAGAACTCCTTCGCCCGCTCCTCTGGCCTGAGATGGGGCCTGACGCTGACTCACCCCGCTGGTTGGAGATGGCGTCGTCCTAGAAGTTTCCTAGCTACAGACAAGGATCAGCGAGGAAGCCCTTGGCACAGCCCCCGCAATCTGGAGACTGCCCCAAAAGAAAGACATTGGGAATGCATGCCCGAGTCACCTCTGGGATGACCTTGGTTCAGGTGTGGGCGCCCCCTTGTGCACAACAGCGGGGCTCATGAGGCATGAGGTCGCGGCGGGAACTGTGCCCTCCGGAGGTGGTGCTCAGAACGCGCTCGTTCCCTCATCGAAAGATATCCTGAGGGGCAAGAGTCAGGCAGTGATACGATATTCAAGAATCAAGAGGAAGCCGAGATACTTACTCGTCCACAGGGATCCACTTCCTCTTCTTCGGGGTCCTTGGGGCAAGGCTTCGGCGGTTCCCAAGCTCCTTCCTCTTCTGGGCAGCCACATGGTCCAGAGGGCATGCGCTGGGGCCTGGCGTGTAGACCTCCATGGCGAGGAAAGCAACTGAACCCACAAGCGGGCCGCCTCCCCCGCCACCCGCAGGGCTGAAGGCGGATGACTGAGGAGCGCATGATGGGGTGTGCCCCCCCGCAGCTACCCCGGGGAGCGCACGCCTCAAGGCCTTCGCGCCCTGGGGCCACCAGGAGGGGGTTGTCATGACGCCCCGCGTGGCCCTCAGGGAGCAGCTCCCACTCGTCGAAGCCTGACATCTCCTTGGCGAAGGCTCCCCCGTTTGGGTTGTCATAAAGATGGAACCCATCCGATGGGAGCCCGGCGAGTTCTCTGCCGGTCAAGAGGTGGAGCACTCCACGCAGCATGCTGGAAGGAAGGGGAGGCTCCTGAAGCCTCATGCCATCTATGGACCGGTGAAAGCCCAAATCGAACGGGAATGGCGCTGGAGCGGAGCGATACACCGCTGGACGAACTCCCTCACCACCATCACCATCGTCACACGCGTCGTCCTTAGGTTGGCCAACCTAGTCATGACTTGAGCGAGCCACGGGTCGGCTAGCTCCGCATGCCCCCATCCGGAGCTCGGCTCCGTGGGGGCAGACAGGATCAGGAGCAGGAGGTTGTACACGGTGGTGTCTACGTACAACCACTGCCTCTGGAACACCCCCCCCCCCCCGAGTTCGGGCGCAGTGAGGTGTCGATGCCGTTGCATGCAGTCGCCGCCACCGCTTGAAGTGACAGGCACCCCGAGTGTTGCTTGCTTGCCTTCAACCAACTAGAGGGAGAAGAAGTGGCGGAGCAGGGCCACAGACGAGACAATCCCCACGATGGCCTTGCACAAGAACGTGAAGGCGGAGAGGAGAACGACGGACCCAGGATCTAGATGCAGCGCGTGGATTTGATAGTGCGTGAGCACGAAATTGAAGAAATCGGAGAACAATGGCAACAAGCTAGCAAAAAGGGCGTGAAGATGATAAGGGATGTTGGTGTCCTCGATGTCGGTTAGAAGCCGGGAGGCTGTCTAGATCTTCAACGCTTTCCAGTCATTGGAGTCAGCGGCAATCGCATGTCGGACCTTGTCCAGCCCCTCGTGGTTGATCATGGTGGACCAGCCCAAGTCAGGATCCGGCCCCGCTGGGGGCTCCGCCGTAGCCGGGGCCTTACCCCTCTTCTTCTTGGGGGCCATGGCGACGAGGCGAATTTGAGCTGGTGCAGAATTTGGCAAAGAAGGAACAAGCTTGCGAGGAGGAGGAGGACCAGAAGGCAAGCGTGCAGCAGGGCAATGATGGCTCTGTAGGCATGCGCCAGCCTTTTAACAGCCCGGACGGTTTCCCGGGTGATGTGGGGAAGTAGAGGCGTCTGTGTCCCGTAAAGTGCCACGCGTCGGCCTAGCCCGTAGGCGGTTGGGACACATGGCGGGTCTCCCTTTCCCCTTCGCTTCGCCTCAAAGCTAGCCCGAGTGCACCTTGGGCCCAGGGGCTACTGTCGGCATTCTAGGAACCAGGGTATGCAGACTTGTCTGGCTGCGGTGCATGGCGTGGCTCCCTCAAGGGCCTGGTACGGCCCATCTGCAAGACCGGCAAGACAAGACCCTCGCGAGGTCCCTGGACTTGCGAGGAGGACCACACCAAGACCTCCCGAGGGAGTGGCCTCCCGAGAGGAGCGGAGATTTCTACGAAGGTACCCAGTGTAACGCCCACGATGCGGCTATAGCTCCCTCGTGTCGAGGCACGACTTAGAGGCATAACCGCATACTGGTTTTGTTGCAAGAAGGGTCTGTTGGGGTTACACATAATATGTAGGCCCACGAAGGGTCGAAATATCATAAAGCATGGGGTCCACACAGCATGTGGGTCCAGATAAATTTCATACAGACATACTATCCACTCGGATGACCATCAAGTCACTGCGACAACAACAACCACTCGACCAACTCATTCCACTCAGAGCACCTGATCTCACTCGGATATGCGAAGACCAGCAGTCGACAAGGCACTCGAAGCATCATCTTAGTAGTAGGCAGAGTTATGGCTTTAACGCCCCCACTTTGTAACATAGGAGGTGTGGGGGTGGCGCACTCTATATAAGCCACCCCCCACCACCACTAGACTCGGGGGATTTTTTTTCTTCCACCTCTCTCCCTCTTTTCTCACCATTTAGCTTAAGGAATGGAGATCCCTTCTTCTCTCTCCCGCTCTCTCTCAAACACATATTCTAATCTCCGGATACATACTGAGATAATACAAAGCCTCTCCGGAGCACGAGACGTAGGGCTGTTATCTCCACTGTGAGAGGCCTGAACTCGCTAAAACCATAGTGTCACCCATATGCATCTCGATAAATCATGCTCCGTTACCCTATACCTTATTATTGTCGGAATCATTCCCACGACAGTTGGTGCCCACCGTGGGCATGGCGTGTGTCGAGCCATGATGCAAATGGTTTTTTCTTGAATCGCTGGCAATAGACTAATTTCGGCAGGTAACCCAAGCTTTCTTGGGATGATCTCCGGAGATCAAAAAATCATCGCTACAAATTGACATTGGAGTCCCGGCCATCGCACCATCTACAGGAGGACAACTCCTCATCATATGAAAGAATCAGGGAGTTGCTCATCTCATCTTGTCTCCTTTACAATCAAATCTAATGATTGTTTGTTCTTCTTGTATGCAAACGAGCTCATACAATTGATCTAACGATTCTTTGTTATCTTTTGGACCGATTGGTGGATCAGCTCCAGGACGATGAAGCGCCGTTGTCCGCCCGTCGTCATCTCGTCCTCATCTACGAACGCCATCGCCGAGCGTTGACCCATGCACAGCCGCTAACGCTTGGCCTGGTTCCTCGGCCCGCGAAGCACGACGACCGGCGGTCGACCCGGCTCCTTGGGGACAAGGCCCGGTTACTGGCACTCAGCTCAGCTCCGCCGGCATCGAAACGCGGCTCCGGCCGGTGCACAACTCTGGCTCCCCAAGCAATGAAACGCGGCCATCGGTGCCCGCGTCGATCTCGCCCTTGGCAGCGTCCGCCCGCGTCTCTGCAGCCCAGCCGCTTGTCGACCTCGTCACCACCTCTCGGCTGCCTCCGGTTCTGGCCAGACCGGCCGTTTCCGCCGCAGCAGAGTTCTCCTCCGGCATCCGCACCAGGTCGTAATATCTCTCTCTCTCCTGCTCTAATTAATACTAATCCATACGCATCCATGCATGCAAAATATTTTCTTCCATCTTCCTGGCTGCATGTACACTGGATCGGTTAGGCTCTCGAGCCCTTAACTGCATACATAACGCAGCAGCCGATACATGCCATAATTGCAGCTACTCAATCGGTTAGGCTACGATGCCATTAACTGAGTATATAACGCATCAGCCCGTGCACGTCGTAACTGCAGCCAGCACTGAATGGGGACTTGATTCGTAGCATGCAAAACCGAAGCGTGCAGCCATCATTGCATGCTAATACCATTTGCTATTACCACATTTCCAAAACTCATGTAATTAGCATTAATGCTTTGCCATGACCTCCGAGTTTCACCAAGCCAGTTGAACTGAGTATGTGCAGGTCTCCTGCGTATTTTTCACTCAGACGGGTTGAGACACATCACTCAAACACGCATGACGTACAGGTCCTACCCTATGCACTCGGACGAGCGTTGGATCACTCGGATGCCCCGTGTGTCACGAATTCGTCGGACGCGTCTACTTCATTCGGACGCCCCGCGCGTAGCCACTTTGCTGGACGCCTCTACTTCACTCGAAGGCCCCGTGCATCGTCACTCCACGGGACACGTTTACTTCACTCTGACATCGAGCGTGCCTTGCCACAACGCGGGACGCTTCTACTTCTCTCCAACGCCCCGCACATCATCACTTCACGGGATGCGTCTACTTCACTCCGACGCCCACCACACATAGTCACTCCGCGAGACGCGTCTACTTCACTTTGACGCCCCGCGCGCCTCGCCACTCCGCGGGATGAGTCTACTTCACTCTGACGCCCCGCGCATCATCACTCCGCGGGACGCGTCTATTTCACTCCG
>NC_041390.1:356625379-356648533 GCF_002162155.2 Triticum dicoccoides | reverse complement strand
CCCGCGCGTCGCCATCAGTTGGTCACCTCAACACCGCTCGGTCGCCCCGCGCGTCGCCATCGCTTGTTCACCTCATCACCACTCGGCCGCCCCGTGCGTCGCCATCGGTTGGTCACCTCATCACCAGTCGGCCTCCCCGCGCGTCGCCATCGGTTGGTCACTGATACGTCCATTTTGCATCATACTTTTATATCGATATTTATTGCATTATGGACTGTTATTTCACTTTATATCACAATACTTATGGCTATTCTCTCTTATTTTACAAGGTTTACATAAGGAGGGAGAATGCCGGCAGCTAGAATTCTGGGCTGGAAAAGGAGCAAATATTAGAGACCTATTATGCGCAACTCCAAAAGTCCTGAAACTCCACGGAACGTCTTAAAAGAAATAAAGAAAAATCCACGCCAAAGATGAAGGCCAGGGGGCCCACACCCTTCTCACGAGGGTGGGGGGGCCCCCCCTAGGGCGCGCCCCCTACCTCGTGGGCCCCCTGGTGGCTCTCCGATGCCCATCTTCTCCTATATGAGGTCTTTCGATGAGAAAAAAATAAGGAGGAACTTTTCGGGACGAGACTCCGCCGCCACGAGGCGGAACCTTGGCGGATCCAATCTAGAGCTCCGGCAGAGCTGTTCTGCCAGGGATACTTCCCTCCCGTAGGGGGAAATCATCACCATCGTCATCACCAACGCTCCTCTCATCGGGAGAGGGAAATCTCCAAACCCTAGTTCATCTCTTGTATTCAATTCTTGTCTCAAAGTCTGGGATTGGTGCTAGTAGGTTGCTAGGGTGACAGAAGCTTAAACCCTAGTTTATGCGTTGCTTCATAAGGGGCTGATTTGGATCCACATGTTTCATGCTATGGTTAGGTTTACCTTAATACTTTTGTTGTAGTTGCGGATGCTTGCAATAGAGGTTAATCATAAGTGGGATTGTGGGAGTCCTGGATTAGGGGGTCTCCGGACAGCCGGACTATCTCCATTGGCCGGACTGTTACACTATGAAGATACAAGATTGAAGACTTCATCTCGTGTCCGGATGGGACTCAACTTGGCGTGGAAGGCAAGCTAGGAAATACGTATATGGATATCTCCTCCTTTGTAACCGACCTTGTGTAACCCTAACCCTCTCCGGTGTCTATATAAACCGAAGGGTTTTAGTCCGCAGGACAACAATCACAACATACAATCATACCATAGGCTAGATTCTAGGGTTTAGCCTCTCCGATCTCGTGGTAGATCTACTCTTGTAACACCCATATCATCAATATCAATCAAGCAGGACGTAGGGTTTTACCTCCATCAAGAGGGCCCGAACCTGGGTAAAACTTCGTGTCCCTTGCCTCCTGTTACCATCCGGCCTAGACGCACAGTTCGGGACCCGCTACCCGAGATCCGCCGGTTTTGACACCGACATTGGTGCTTTCATTGAGAGTTCCTCTGTGTCGTCACTATTAGGCTTGATGGCTCCTACTATCATCGATAGCGATGCCGTCCAGGGTGAGACTTTTCTCCCCGGACAAATCTTCGTATTCGGCGGCTTTGCACTGCGGGCTAATTCGCTTGGCCATCTGGAGCAGATTGAAAGCTACGCCCCTGGCCATCAGGCCAGATTTGGAAGTTTGAACTACATGGCTGACATCCGCGGCGACTTGATCTTCGACGGATTCGAGCCACAGTCGGGCGCGCCGCACTATTGCGATGGGTACCCCAGAGGCCGCGCCCGCATCAGCTCTGACCCTTAGCTCGGAGCCAGCTGCGCCAATCGAGGACGGGTGGCTAGACACCACCTCAGGGGCTACAGTCTCGACGGAGATCGAGCCAAACACCAGCATAATCCTCTGCGCGGCCCATGACTCCAAGGTGCCGGACTCCTTTTCCGACTCCGAACCGCCCGCGCCCCCGCCAACTGAATCCGATTGGGCGCCGATCATGGAATTCACCACCACAGATACCTTTCAGCACTCGCCCTTTGGCGACATTCTGAATTCACTAAGGTCTCTCTCTTTGTCTGGAGAGCCCTGGCCGGATTATGGCCAACAGGATTGGGATGCAGACGATGAAGAAATTCGACGCACACCGACCACCCACTTTGTAGCCACTGTCGATTATTTAACTGACATGCTCGACTTCGACCCCGCAGACATCGACGGTATGGACAACGATGCGGGAGGCAAAGATGAACCACCGCCCATAGGGCGCTGGACGTCCACTTCATCATATGACGTATACATGGTGGACACACCAAAAGAAGACGATGACGAGGAACGGAAGGACGCACCGAAGGCTTGTTCCCTTGAGAAGCAGTCAAAGCAGCGGCGCAAGCGCCACCCCAAATCCCGCCTCACCAGAAACAACGATCACACAGACCCAGCGTTGGAGCAGGGCAAACCACTGCCGGACCACGGCAATACGGAGAATCAAACCAAACAAACCAATTCTGTCAAAGATAATAGTCCGGATGACACAACGCCGGACAGGCACCCGGAGCAGCAGAATGCCCGTCAAAGGCTTGTCGCCACCGCGAGGAGTCTAAAAAAGCAGAAGCAAAGGCTCAAGGCTGCGCAGGAGACACTCCAAACCAGATGGAGTAAAGTATGCAACACAGCAGTGAAGTACGGCGACAATCGCCCCATCAAGAGCTACCCAAAGCGGAAGTTGCTACCTGAATTCGATGAGGAGGCCTCAGACCCCTCACAACCAAAAATCAAAATGGCCACCTGGCCGGATAGACAACCTGACGGCCAACATCAAGCGGCAAACAACGCCACTCACAAGCCAATACGCGATCCATGCGAGGGCTCGCCCCAAAAGGACGGCGCAACCAGATCCATCTACGGACCACGCAAGCGCGCCCCAGATTAACATGTACCACAACAAACATCCGAGCAACGCGGCACACCCAGATACAGGGGTGCAGCACACCCCCTATGTTTCACCGATGAGGTGATGGACCATGAATTTCCAGAGGGATTCAAACCCGTAAACATAGAGGCATACGACGGAACAACAGACCCTAGGGTCTGGATTGAGGATTATATCCTCCATATCCATATGGCTCGAGGAGATGACCTCCACGCCATCAAGTACTTACCCCTCAAGCTCAAAGGGCCAGCCCGCCACTGGCTTAAAGGCCTCCCTGAAAACTCCATTGGAAGTTGGGAAGAGCTTGAAGACGCTTTCCGGGGAAATTTTCAAGGAACTTACGTCCGACCTCCAGACAGGGACGATTTGAGCCATATAACTCAACAGCCCGGAGAGTCAGCCCAAAAACTTTGGAACAGGTTCCTTACTAAAAAGAACCAAATTGTCGACTGTCCGGACGCTGAAGCCTTGGCGGGGTTTAAACATAGCGTCCGTGATGAATGGCTCGCCAGACACCTCGGCCAAGAAAAGCCGAGAACGATGGCAGCATTAACAAGCCTCATGACCCGCTTTTGCACGGGTGATGACAGCTGGCTAGCCAGATGCAGCACCAGCCACCCTAGTACATCCGAAGTTAGAGATGGAAACGGGAAATCACGGTGCAACAGCAATAACAAACGCCGGAACAAAGGAGACAGCACGAAGAGCACGGCAGTAAACGCCGGATTCAAAAGCTCTCGGCCAGGTCAGAAGTCGCCCTCTAAAGGTGCCAGAGACGAAATGTCCAGCCTGAACAAAATTCTGGACCAAACATGTCAGGTCCATAGCACCCCTGGCAAACCAGCCAATCATACCCACAGAAAATGTTGGGTCTTCAAGCAGTCCGGCAAGCTCAACGTCGTACACAAGGGGGAGGATACACCAAGCGAAGATGGGGATGAGCCTCTCAAGGGAGACGCTGGGGAACAAAAGAAATTTCCAACAGAAGTCAAAACAGTAAACGTGTTACACGTGATCAATGGAAGAAACAAAACGGCACTCCCAGAAAAATACGCCCGAAGGCCCATCACCGCGGAGTCCTGCCACTGGTCGTCTCAACCGATCACTTTCGACCATCATGATTACTCAGCAAGTATCCGTCGTGCAGGATGGGTTGCCCTGGTATTAGACCCAATAATTGGCGGATACCGCTTCGCATGAGTCCTGATGGACGGTGGCAGCAGTCTAAACCAGATATACCAGGATACAATCCGCGAAATGGGGATAGACCCAACAAAAATTCGCCATAGCAATATTACCTTTAAAGGAGTAACGCCAGGCCCAGGGGCTTGTTGCACGGGCTCCCTGCTACTAAAATTTATATTCGGCCTCCCTGATAACTTCCGTAGCGAACATCTAACCTTCCACATTGCTCCATTCCAAAGTGGATATCAAGCACTACTCGGACGCGAAGCTTTCGCTCGCTTTAATGCAATACCACACTACTCTTCCCTCACACTCAAGATGCCCGGTCCATGTGGCATAATTACAGTGAACGGAAGTATTAAGCGATCTCTGCGCGCCAAAGAGCGTGCGACTGCCCTCGCAGCCGCACACTAAAAATTGCCCCACCAGCTAAAGCATTTAGCAGGTCGTCATGACCTCGGACATGGCTAGACGAGTCCGGCACAGCCATATGCAATTTATACCGGATCAATAATCACACCCCTATTACAAATACAAGGGCCTCAACGTGCGTAGATAATCGGCGATTCTTACTTACCTAGATTTATAAATAATTTCTTTAAAAAACTATCTTTTCGCACGACAGCTTTCTTCACCTCAGCTCCTCTCTTTTACAGATGATCATCGTGCTACACCCGTCCAGGATACGGCACAACAGAGACACAGGCGCAGACGTGCAGCAGGGACCCGCTCCAAGGATTCTTTTTAGATTAAGACCCTGCGTAAACCTTTTTTACTGTCTCTTGTTGATACATATCCACCGACTTCCGAGCAAAATTGAGACGGATGCTGACGTCTTGGCATGTGGCCACGTCAGAATAATGCACGTACCTGGACACAAGGGGCTTCTTACAAGCAGCACTATTTCAGCCCGGTTTGTACCATAAAGACCGAATACCTTAGGGAGTGTTCGGCATCGCGAGTTCGGTCTTATATGTATCAGCTCCGAATCATTGTCTTTGGTCAAATGTTGGGTTTGCCCGGCTCCTGTGTTTTGGTGCCTTACGTTCCGCTTTACCGGCTAAGGTAGCACCAGGAGAAGTACTGCGATTGTGCCCTGGTTCATCCGGACGAGCACCTCAGTAGAGAAAGACGAAAACTGACTGTCATGATATAGCGTGAGACTGGTCAACCACTCGATGACCTATCGGAATGTTAGAATTCCTCCGCCATAACGAAGTGCCGTTTTTTCGGCCAGGCATATACGCACCCCGCGATCGGGAGAGTGCGGAGCCACCAGGGGATATCTAGTAGCCCCACTGTCAAACTCCTACGGCTAAGTGAAAGTGTTCAAGCATTATTTGTCCGGTTGCCTCGCTCGCTGCGCTATCACCTCCTTATCAGGACCAAGACATTTTTTGCGAGCACCTCTGCATTATATGCGTGGGGGTTGAAGCCGACGGCTGCAATCTTTCAGTTTATACACATGTATACATAAACGGCCGCACAGGAGGCATCATACTACTTCCAGGCAAAAGTATAAACACAGCCTTATAAAAACTTCATAAAAGCATTATGTTTACAATGAGAATACATATCACTCAGACATAATATTTTTCGAGCACTGGGCCTCTATCAAACGAGCACCCTCGAGAACTTCCATGAAATAGTGTTCGACAGCCACACGGTCTATGGCCGAACCCTGCGCCGCAACAGTGGTAGCGTCCATCTCCGCGCAGTAAGCTTTAACACGGGCAAGGGCCATCCGCGATCCTTCTATGCACGCCGACCTCTTCACCGCATTAATGCGCGGCACCGCATCAAGGAGCTGCTGCACTAAGCCGAAATAGCTGTTCGGCTTAGGCCCTTCCGACCATTGTTGATCCACAACAAACCTCATGGGGAGTCCGGACAACCTATTCAGTTCGGCCCATTAGGCTAGTTGATCAGTCAATGAAAGCGGACGCTCTGGAACATGGAATTGCGTCCAGAACAGTTTGTCCACTTCATGATCTGTCTGACCTTGGAAGTACTTGGCCGCATCGGCATCGCTCGCCGCTAAATCCATATATGCATCTTCCTAGCTCCACAGCCGATCCAGAGGGGCATACCGTGGATCCCCGAACTTCCTCCGTAACATGAAGGGTTTTCCAGCCGCAATATCCCCGGCTTCTCGCAGCTCCTCCTTCTTCGCTCTCATAGCAGAATGGGTGTCTTTGTCTGCCGCCGCGGCCTTCTCAAGGTCCGTTGCCTTCGCTTGGTTCTCTTTCTCAAGGACCCGGCCACGGTCGGCAGTGTCTTTTAATTCTACGGCCATCTTGGCCATCTTATCTTGGCTCTTGCAATGTGCGGCCTTCTCGGCTTTCAACTCTTCGGCCGCCCTCTAAGCAGCCGCACTACTACTCCTCGCTTGTTCCTTGGCTCGGGCAAGTTCCGCCCGCAAGGCTTCCACGGTGGCAGCTCCATCTGCAGTCACAACATATTAAAGATACTGGCATTATGCTGCAATTACTATGTGGCGTTCACCGGATAATAACCCTTACCCTGTGCCTCGTCAAGCCTCTTGTTAACAAGCTCGATGTCGGTGTCTGCCGCATCCAGTTGCTGTTTTAATTGGGCAAACTCCCTAGTCCGGCTAGCCACCGGAGCTCCCACCACCTGCACATAAAGGCAGATTGGTTATTGCCTGGGTATTTGATCCTCTGTTCGCCGCCGTTCTCGACGACAACCAGAGTCTCAGGAGCGACTATAACATGTGCAATACTATCACATATTATCTCACATACCTCAAAGCCTGTCAATAGACTCATAAAGGCTTCATGTAATCTGCTTTCAGCGGACGAGATTCTCTCCATCACCGTACCCATCAGCGTACGGTGCTCTTCTGAGATGACCGCTCGCCCCATCAACTCCCTCAGAGTTCTCTTCGGGAGCCGGACACTAGGGACCTTGGGGGTCTACGGGATTATCTTCTGGCCTCACCGGATCCGGAGAGGCCCTCCACGACGACACTTCGGGGTTGCCCGCTTCTGGAGCGGAGGAGTCCGGGGGAGGCGTTTCGCTCTCCATCATCTCTGGAAGAAGATCCCCCGAAGACGAGCTCATTGGAGGGCTGAGGCCCAAACTGCAAGATAGATGCGGTGGTTATTTTCTCAGAGGAAAAAGATAACATACCCTTACTACTAAAATATTTTGGATCACTTACAACTCGTTGGAGGGCTGATCCCCCCGCGGACTCTGCGCGGCAAAAGCACCCCCCAAGGCAGGACCCTCAGTGGGAGACCTCCTCTCCCGTTTGGAGGCTTCGGCTTCCGGATCCTCGGAAGCAGTCATTTTCCTCCCCTGATCATCCTCCTTCGTGGAGACGCTCGCTCCCTCGGTTGGAGCGGATAGCAATGGGGGGCCGCGTCCGCCCATATTGTCTCCCTCGGTATCTTCCTTCAAGTGCTCCGGACAAGGTGCGACCTCGAGCATCTTCTCCAATACCGGATTTTCCAAACCCTCAGGGAGGGGAGCCAAGCACCGGATCAGCTTCGCCTTTGTTAGCCAGTCCTGGTCAAAAAGTGGACTCTCAGAAATAACTTCAAATAAAAGACAGCATTCTCAAGGAGGGTTCTGATGCGGCTCTGTGGAGTCCGCACTTCATCGACTGATCCCCAGTCCATCCCCTCATTGATTCATGATGGAAGCTATAACGGAGGGCCAGAACGGAACGCAGGTATAGCTGCCCACTTGGTACTACGGGGTTCCGTGATGTAAAACCAATCTCGCTGCCATTGGTTGGAAGTTTCGGTGAAAGAGACTTTTGGCCAGAGAGTGTTGGTAAGCTTGCTTACTACAGCACAGCCACACTCCGCCTGTTCCCCGTCACCTGCCTTCGGCTTCACACTAAAGGTCTTGAGCCATAGGCCAAAGTGTGGGAGAATTCGAGGAAGGCCTCGCACGTGATGATAAACACCGAGATGTGGAGGAAAGAATCCGGAGCTAGATCGTGAAAATCTAGTCCGTAATAAAACATTAGCCCCCGGACAAAGGGGTGGAGAGCGAACCCTAGCCCTCGGAGGAAGTTAGAGATGAATATGACCCTCTCACCGGATCTGGGGATCGGAATAACGTGTCCTTTAGACAGAAGCCTGTGAGGGATCTACGTAGCCAGGTATCTGGCCGCCCGAAGCTTTGCGATATCCTCCTCTGTGATGGAGGAAGCCACCCATCGACCTTGAAGGCTGGGTCCGGACATGATGGGGAAGCTTGGAGCCATGGAGTCGAACCTTGGGTGTTAGAACTTGTGGTTGGAAAGTATGAGGAGAGGTTTTGCATAAAAAGACGACCCTTGGTTCCTTTATAAAGGCACCGGGTATTGAACGCCTCCTCCTGGGTCTGAAGGCTTGCCTATTCCTAAGGAATCTTTCCAACAGAACGGTTGGGTTACCCACGTTTGTATTGATGAGAATCCCGCAATAAGGGGATGCGATCTTTGCTTCGACAGGATGTGCCAATAACAACCACACCTCAAAACATAGAATGGTGGGATAGGAAATGGTTCGAAATAAATAACCGGGTGAGCGTGATGTCACGTTATAAAAATTATCAGCAGATTGGACTCGTAAAATACTATACTCTACGGCTGTGGTACTTGTGTTGCAGGTCCGCACACTGTCGTTTCGTCCGAAGACTATCCTAAAGTATTCGGAAAGGGGAACCCGCCTTGCAATGCTAAAGACAATCTGCGCGCCGGACACCTCGTCTGTAACGCCCCGAGACCGGCGCTCCAGATGCCTTCCAGTAATTTTGTTGCTGTCGTCTGTTTCTTTTGCTTGCTCTTTTATTTTTGCATTGCATCATTTCATCATGCCTTCATGTCATTTCTTTTTTAAACTCAACTAAATAAATTGCATAGATTTTTTGATCTATTTAAATCAAGGGAATTCACATGGTGGTTTCTCTTTATAACATATCCTCCTAATATTTAGGGAGCTATATTAAACCATTCCATTGGCTTGGAATCACCCACAACACATATGCACCGTTCTTCAAATTTCCTTTTATCCTTCTCAACTTCCCCTTCTTCCTTTGGGGCCTTTTAGTAAAATTGAGTGGCAATTTTACTTTACCCATAAATGTTCCAAATCTTCCCATAAATCACATCTATTGTGTAGGGTCACCTCCTATAGTTTCAACCCATTTGGAGTTCATTTGAATGGGTTTCGAAATTCAAACTTTACGAGTTAAATCCAACGCGTGTGGATTTTACTTCCTCTAAAAATCCTCATGCCATTTTTGTCAAATTCCTCTTTTTTTGCGAGTCCAGAAAAATTTATCTGCGTACTCAAATTCTTTCCCTAACCTCCCTCTTTCCTTTTCTTCTCCTAATTGTTTTCTGCTAGAGAAAATAAGAAGAGGAGAGAGAGATAGCTCCTGCCAAGCGGGCCCCTTCCCCGCAGCCTCTCTAGGCCCAACCATCCCCGCGGCCCACCTAGGTCTAGCCAGCCTTCTAAGGCCCAGCAGCCCCGCTGCAAACCCTAACACGACCGAACCCCACTCCCCTCAATTGCTCGTTCCCTCGTCCTCGCTCCGCCGCTAGGAGCCGATCCCCTCCTCATCTCTCGTTCGCCCCCCTCTCTCTCTCGTTCCCCTGCTCGCGCCGCCGGAGAGGAGCAGAGCCTCGCTCCTCCCGATCCACCTCGCCATTTTCGACCCGACGAGCACATCGTCGCCATTTCCACGCCAAGCCTACCTTCTGCTCGAACCCTCCTAGCTAGCAGTGCCCCTCCATGGCCTTCTACCCGATCCACCAACCCATCGTGCCTCCATGCGCCTGCACCGGCAACCTCTGCCTCCAACAATGGGCAGCGAGCAGGCCGCTGCTGTCCGCCTCCTCGCCATGGCCCCTCACTCGATCCCTCTGATGCCTTGCATCACCTCCTGCCTCCCGCATGCCTCCCTCTGCAGCGCCAGGCTGCGAGAGCGCTTCCTCCCCGTCAAGTCCCGTCGCCCGAGCGCTCGAGGAGAGGAGCTCCTCGAGCACCTGCGCCCGCACCCCGCGTCCTCCGCGCCCATCAAGAGCCCCAGCACTGGCCGCCCTACACCCGCGAGCACCACCACCTCCAGCGCGTCTCAGCTCTGTTTCCAGCGACCTGGACCAACCCTACGCCAATCCCCTGCATCAAGAAGTAGTAGCTCGACTACTGCGCACGACCCTGCGTTTGACTCTGGGAGCACCTTCGGGTCTTCCCCAACTTCGTGTCTTATTTTTGGATCATGCCAAGATCAGGGCCCTAGCACCACGACGACCGACGCAAGTTCCACTACCGTCAGTGTGCATTTTTCCAAGTTCGACTACGACATGAACGACTACACGAAGACCTCGAAGAACATGGATTCATCAAGTTCCTCCATGACATGTGTACCATCTGCCACCCGAACATCTACGGAACGTGTACCACAACCATCACCGAAGAACCGTGAACGACTACCGATGACCCTCCAAGTTTGTCCATGATTGCTATGTACCACTACAATCGACGTGAACCACTACTTCCACTACGGCATGGGTAAAACTACTACCACTATGAACGTGGCGAGAACGTCTACTTCCGCTATGAACTTGATCCGTCCGGAAAGGCACGTTTCAAAGGTATAACATCGAGAGGACCGTCGTGGACGAATGTTGTGTGATGTACGAGATGAACCCTGTGTTTGCACCGTGCCCGTTTGTTTCGTGCACGACCCTCGGTTTCCATGCCACCGACACATGGGACACCCGTTAACTGGGATCACCCCACCATCTCTAACTCGTTCCACACATCTGCACACTTGTTCTTTTCATCGGCATCTCAATCGAGTGACCGGAACCGATATGTTGTCGTGGCATCATTTTCGGATTCGTTGCCAGGGCACCCCTTTCGTTTCCACCACGATGACAAATGCTTCATATCAGGCTCATGGCAACATTTTCATAAAATTGCATAAACTTGCATATGCCATCTGCATCATGATAATAACATTTAAAATGTCTAAAATTGTTGTTTGCATTAAATTGCTAATGCACACGAGGATTTACCGGAATTGTTATTTGATGTTTCCGGCCTCATTTAAAATGCCTAACTGTGTAGTTATCATATGCTTCACCTCTTACCATGTTTAACAACATTTAATGTTGTTGGTACATAACCGGGAGAGAACTAAATAAATGAATGTGGTGTTTCGTCAATATGCAACTCGTTGCATATTGACCTCCACTTATTTTGTAGTATCGTTTGTGCATGTTGCCATGCCTCTTTAACCGGACATGCATCATACTTGGTTGTGCATCATGCCATGTTTATGTGATGGTTGTTTACTATGTTGCTTGCTTCTTTCCGAGTTGCCTCTCTCGTTAGCTTCGGTTTCATTTCGGAGTTGTGAGGATTCGTTCGACTCCGTCCGTTTGTCTTCTTCATGGACTCGTCTTCTTCCTTGCGGGCTATCAGGCAAGATGACCATACCCTCGAGATCACTTCTATCTTTGCTTGCTAGTTGTTCGCTCTATTGCTATGTCGCGCTACCTACCACTTGCTATATCATGCCTCCCATATTGCCATGTCAAGCCTCTAACCCACCTTCCTAGCAAACCGTTGTTTGGCTATGTTACCGCTTTTGCTCAGCCCCTCTTATAGCGTTGTTAGTTGCAGGTGAAGCTGAAGTTTGTTCCATGTTGGAACATGGATATGTTGGGATGTCACAATATCTCGTATTTTAATTAATGCATCTATATACATGGTAAAGGGTGGAAGGCTCGGCCTTATGCCTGGTGTTTTGTTCCACTCTTGCCGCCCTAGTTTTCGTCATACCGGTGTTATGTTCCTTGATTTTGCATTCCTTACGTAGTTGGGTGTCATGGGAACCCCTTGACAGTTCGCTTTGAATAAAACTCCTCCAGCAAGGCCCAACCTTGGTTTTACATTTGCCTAACAACCTAAGCCTTTTCCCTTGGGTTTCCGGAGCCCGAGGGTCATCTTTATTTTAACCCCCCCCCCCCGGGCCAGTGCTCCTTGCAGCGCCACCTCGGGGAAACTTGAGGGTTGGTTTTAGTTGTACGGACTACTCATCCAATGTGCCCTGAGAACGAGATATGTGCAGCTCCTATCGGGATTTGTCGGCACATTCAGGAGGCTTTGCTGGTCTTGTTTTACCATTGTCGAAATGTCTTGTAACTAGGATTCCGAGACTGATCGGGTCTTCCCGGGAGACGGAATATCCTTCGTTGATCGTGAGAGCTTATGATGGGCTAAGTTTGGACACCCCTGCAGGGTATAAACTTTCGAGAGCCGTGCCCGTGGTCATGTGGCAGATGGGAATTTGTTAATGTCCGGTTGTAGAGAACTTGACACTTGACTTAATTAAAATGCATCAACCGCGTGTGTAGCCGTGATGGTCTCTTTCCGGTGGAGTTCGGGAAGTGAACACGGTTCTTGTGTTATGCTTGAACGTAAGTAGCTTCAAGATCACTTCTATATCACTTATAGCTTCTCGACCGTTGTGTTACTTCTCTTCTCGCTCTTATTTGTGTATGTTGGCCACCATATATGCTTACTGCTTGCTGTAGCTCCACCTCATTACCTTATCCTACCCATAAGCTTAAATAGTCTTGATCTCGCGACTGTGAGATTGCTGAGTCCTCGTGGCTCATAGATACTTCCCAAACAGTTGCAGGTGTCGATGATACCAATGCAGGTGACGCAACCCAGCTCAAGTGGGAGCTTGATGAAGATCTTGATCGTTGTTTTGTTTTGTTACCTGTTGATCAGTAGTGGAGCCCAATTGGGATGATCGGGGATCTAGCATTTGGGGTTGTCTTCTTTTATTTTGGTTTTGTAGTCGGACCTTGATTGTATTCTGGATGATGTATGTTTAACCTGTTATTTGTGTGAATTGGCGATTCTAAGCCAACTCTTTATCACTTTCTTATTCAGTACATGGGATTGTGTGAAGATTACCCCTATTGCGACAAACCTACCATGCGGCTATGCCTCTAAGTCGTGCCCTGACACGTGGGAGATATAGCCGCATTGTGGGTGTTACATCGTCATTGAAGCCTGGTTCAGGGGCTACTGAGGGAGTCATGCACTAAGAGGTCCTCGGGCGTCCGACCTGTTAGCCATGGGCCAGACTGATGGCCTGTGAAGATACAAAGACCGAAGACTGCGCCCGTGTGCGGATGGGACCCTCCTTGGCGTGGAAGGCAAGCTTGGCGATCAAATAAGCAGATTCCTTTCTTTGTAACCGACCCTTTGTAACCCTAGATCCACCCGGTGTCTATATAAACCGGAGGACTTAGTCTGGAGAGGACAATCATTACCATAGTCATACAGGCTAGGCTTTTAGGGTTTAGCCATCTCGATCTTGTGGTAGATCAACTCTTTTGATACTCATATTCATCAAGATCAATCAAGCAGGAAATAGGGTATTACCTCCATAGAGAGGGCCCGAACCTGGGTAAACGCCGTGTCCCCTGCCTCCTGTTACCATCGACCTTAGACGCACAGTTCGGGACCCCCTACCCGAGATCCGCCAGTTTTGACACCAAAACCAGCCACCTTCTCTCGGTTAATGAACTCGATCTTCATGGAGTATTTGGATAAATTACTCGTGGTATACCTCGATGATATACTCATCGACTCCAAGAATGAGGAAGAACATGTTGAACATTTGAGGCTGGTATTGACGAAACTTTGAGAGCATCGCCTTTATGACAAATTCTCCAAATGTGAATTTTGGTTGCTAGAAGTTACCTACCTAGGCAATGCAATCTCTGGTAAGGGTATCGCTGTCAATCCCGAGCGAGTTCAGGTCATTCTTAATTGGACTCCACTTGAATCGGTCAACCAAGTTCGGAGTTTCCTTGGCTTAGCAAGCTATTGCCGCCTCTTTGCCGAGAACTTCTCCAAGGTAGCTAAACCTCTAACTAAACTCCTCAAGAAAGATAAAAAGTTTGAGTGGACCCCACAGTGCGAGTGCAGTTTTTAGGAACTGAAAAGACGCCTGACATTTGCTCCCATACTGGTACCACCAGATTTCTCCAACGACTTTGTTATCTATTGCGACGCCTCGCGACAAGGACTAGGTCGCATACTCATGCAAGATCGTCATGTGATTGCCTATGCTTCACGACAGTTGCATCCACATGAAGAAAACTATCCCACACATGATCTAGAGCTTGCAGCTATAGTCCATGCACTTAAAACATGGCGACATTACCTTCTCGGTAATCGTTGCGAGATCTTCACCGATCACCAAAGTCTGAAATACATCTTCACCCAACCGGATTTGAATCTCAGGCAAAGACGTTGGGTCGAGTTGATCTCAGATTACGACTTAGGAATAACTTACACCCCGGGGAAAGCTAATGTTATGGCTGATGCACTAAGTCGTTAATCTTATTGGAACAACCTGATGTTACATCAAGGTCAACCACTTCTCCATGAGTAATTTTGGAAGCTTAACCTTCACATTGTTCCTCAAGGATTCCAATCTACCTTGGTGGCGAAACCTACCCTTACGGATCAAATCATAGCTGCCCAGAAGTATGATAAAGGTATATTCCGCATCCAAGAGAACATTGTTAGCGGAGCCGCTAAATGTTTCTCTATGGATGACCGAGGTGTTGCTTTCTTTGAGAACTGTCTAGCGGTTCCCAAGAACAAGCATCTACGGCAATTGATCCTTAAGGAGGCTCATGAATCTCCTCTCACAATTCATCTCGGTAGTACCAAAATGTATCAGGACCTACGCCAGAGGTTCTGGTGGACTAGGATGAAGAGAGAAATTGCTCAGAATATTGCTAATTGCAACCTCTATTGTCGTGTTAAATCAGAGCATCAACGGCCTGCTGGCACCCTTCAACCTTTAGCTATTCCTGAATGGAAATGGGATAAAATTGGTATGGATTTCATCACCGGGTTTCCCATGACCAAGAGAAGTAATAATGCTATTTTCATTGTCATCGATCGTCTTTCAAAGTAGCCCACTTCCTGCCTGTTCGGGGGAGTATAACCGCTATCCAGCTAGCAGACTTGTATATCTCTCGAATAGTATCTCTTCATGGTGTTCTAGTGGAGATTAACTCAGACCGTGGAAGTCTCTTCACCTCTCGATTTTGGGAAAGTTTCCAAAATGCTATGGGGACTCATCTCTCCTTCAGCATCGCCTTCCACCCTCAATCAAGTGGTCAAGTAGAGCGCGTCAAATTTCTGGAAGATATGCTCCGAGCTTCTGTTGTCTCATTTGGAATGGATTGGGAGAAATGTCTTCCATTTGCCGAATTTTCTTATAACAATAGCTATCAATCTAGCTTGGACAAAGCTCCTTTTGAAGTTCTCTATGGATGAAGGTGTCAAACGCCTCTTAACTGGTCAGAAACCGGGGAAAGACAATTCTTTGGCCCGGATATGATCCAGGAAGCAGAAGAGCAAGTTCGCATTGTTCTTGAAAAATTGAAAACAGCCCAATCTCGTCAGAAGAGCCAATATGATCGCCATCATAAGGCCATGACTTACGAAGTCAGCGAGAAGGCTTACCTTCGGGTTACTCCTCTGAAAGGAACGCATAAATTCGGTATCAAATGCAAATTGGCTCCTCACTACATTGGACGATTTCAAATTCTTGCCAAACAAGGAGAAGTTGCCTACCAATTGGAACTACCTCCGCATCTTTCTAGAGTTCATGATGTCTTCCATGTTTCTCAACTCAGGCGTTGCTTCTCGGATCCTATCCGTGGAGTGGACCACGAAACGCTTGACCTCCAAGATAATCTCACATATAGGGAATATCCTGTTCGTATCCTTAATCAAGCCGAACGTACCACTCGATGCCATAACATCAAATTTCTCAAGGTTCAATGGTCACACCATTCCAAGAAAGAAGCTACTTGGGAAAGGGAGGATCGTCGTCGACTTGAGTACCCCACTTTCTTCCCGACGGACCCTGAATCTCGGGATGAGATTTTTCTGAGTGCGGGTGAGTTGACACAACCCTAGTCAGTGCTTGCATTAGAGTGATGCATCATGTTTAATTTCTCTTGAAACTTGAAATGGGGTGGCATAAACCCCTTGCACCACTTAACTCAACTAGGGTTTACTAAAATAATTTTCAATGAACCTGAAATGCCCTTCAAAAATGTTCATCATTTTGCCTTGGTTTAGGACCTCTGCCAAAATGGTTCACATTTTTCTAGGACAACTTGGGTCACTGAATTAAATCATAAGTAATTTGCATTTGGGCATTTAAATGCTATAAATATTTAAAAATGCCCAAATAATCTTGAATTTCAATGAGGGATGTTGGAAATAATCCAAACAGTGCCCACAAAATATTTTCAGGAATTTTGAGAATGCTCTGGCATTTTAAATAAACCGAAAACATTTGCAGAATATAGAAAACTGAAACAAATAGAAAAGGGAGAGAGAGAGAGAAAGGACTTTACCAAGCGCAGCCCACCTAGCAGCCCACTGGCCGGCCCATCATAGTGCTGGCCCGTGCCAGTCACTTGCTTCCTCTCGCCAGGCAGGGAGGGAGGTGCGCGCACGCGCGCCCGAGCTCGCCACGCAGCTCTCTACTCGCCTGCATCGCGTGGACAGCGCGACGACGCCTCGAAGCGCCTTCTCAGTGCCGCCCTGACATCACCAACACATCACTTCCCCCTGCTCCTCTCCCTTACTCCATGGATGCCATGGCCGACGCAGCCGCGCTCGTGCTGTCGTGAGGTCGCAGCCACCATCGCCTCCTCGTCGCCCCGCCGTGTCCAGAAGCTTCACCGTAGTCCTCTTCGTCGAGCAGATCGAGCCCTGAGCACTCGTTCGCCTCGGAGCCACCACACCGACCTCACTTCGCCTCGCCGTCGCCAGAGATCTACTTCGCCGCCCCGCTCGCTCTAGCTCGTCCCCGACCCCGCTGACTAGCTCGTTGTGACCGCCGTGAGCTTCTGCCTCTCCTCCTCATCTCTGTTCTCGCTGCCATCCACTGTAGCAACTGCACGGAGCAAACCTGCACCCACCACCGCATGTGCTCGCCGCCGACGTGTCTCCGGACACGCAACAGCCCGGCTGACTTGTCCACCTTGCTCACCGCACCGCGTAGAGCACGTAGGTGCTAACCCCACGCCGCCTCGCTCGTCATAGCAATGACCCCGAGCTCACCCGAGCTCCGGCAATCGCAAAGGTCATCGCCGGCGACGTTCCTGGCCACCCCGAGCCCAACCATCACCATCATTGGATGCGGCTCGTCCCCAGCTTCATGTAGATGTCCTTCGCCGTCCTTTTGGTCGCCGGAGCATGAATCCCACGCCCCTCCACCGCGTCTGCTGCCGTCGGCGGCTAAACGCCGGTGGTTAACCCTGGTTTGACCAGGGGTTTAACCTCCCCTGGGTCTAGGACAGGTGGGGCCCAGCCCTGCTAATTAACCTAGGTTAGGGCTAACTAAATTTAGTTAGTTTAGTTAACCACTGACACGCGGGACCAACTGGTCAGGTTTGACCTGGACCGCACAGTTGACCTGCTGACAAAGTGCCGATGCAATGCTGACATAGTAATGGCCTTTTCTGGATTTGTTCTTATTCAGGAAATTCCAGAAATTGTTACAATCTTCAAAAAATCATAGAAATTAGTCTGTAACTCCAAATGCAAAGATTTATATATGAAAAATGATGAGAAAAATCCAACCTATCCATTTGTACTGGTTTCATGCATGATTAAGCAACTTAACCTTGTTTTTTAGATCAAAACATGATAATGCACCTTATGAATTCATAATTTGAGTTTGGAGTTGAACCTTTGGTTCAAAATAACTCAAACCCCTATGTTTGTAGTTGCATTAGCCCAACACACTCATTTTTCCATGTCATATGCATGCATCATATTGTTGCATATCGCCATGTATTGACTGTGTTACCGGTGTGATATCTGTGGTAGGTTCTGCTCCTGAGGATATTCGTGAGTATCCAGCTGAACGACAGTACCCCTCGACCACTCTGTCAAGCAAGCAACCCCGTTGATCATTTCGATACAATCCCATCTTCTCGCTTCTACTCTCATTTACTGCATTTAAGACAATAATGTTTCAAACAGCTATGTGCTGCGGTAGTTGAACCCATTTCCTCTGCATGACCTGCCATTGCCACAGTAACTAGATGAAACCCAGTACCATGAGTAGGAGTTGATTGAGCCATGTTTGTGTTTCCTACCATGCTATGCCTATTATGCTTAGAGTCATGTCAGGTCTGGCTATAGTGAAATGGTTGTGTCGGTGATGAGAGTGAAGTGTTGAACATGTTTTGGTAATGGTATCGATGAGAGGCCATGTAGGAGTACATGGTGGGTTGTTTCATTGGAACCGTCCCTAAGAACTGAGATATGTATGTGTGATTTAAGATCAGCTACTACCACGCGTTGGGCCCTGAAATATGACCCCGCTCGACTTATTAACCCCTTGTCCTCTATCCAGGAGTTGCAAGTAGTTTCTGGTCTTTGTTGTTTACTGGAGGCCGTGCGCAGCGCTGACCCTCGGGGTGGGCTGTGATGCGGTGGGTACGTGGCACGGTGTATCGGGCGCCTGATTGGTGTCTCGGGAACCCGGCACACATCGTTCGGGGCCGTATGTGGAAACCTCGGCCGGACTCCCTGCGGATGGAACCTGGATAGGCGATAAACCTGGACTAGAGACTTGTGTGGTTAGTCAGGTCATGGTCTACACCCACGTCGGCTTTCGCTTGAAGTCTGCCGAGCACATGTCGTGTGCAGATGCTAAGTGGTGGAAACATGTGTGAAGAAGTACACCCCTGCAGGGTCAATTTGATCTATTCGAATAGCTGCGTCCACGGTAAAGGACAACTTGGTTAGCTATACAATTCACAGAAAAGTAAATGGAAACTACTAAAAGCCTCAAGACAAGTGTGAGTGTCATGGACGGCCCTTCCATAGGATGACGGAAGAGGATCCGTAGTAGTGCATTGTTGTGGTGAGTATTGGACTCGTGTGCGCAAAACATTTACAAGTTGTTGTCTCGTAGGATAGTTTAGCCAAGAGTCAAAGCTGTCTTGCTGCTATAAACTCCACTATCCCTTTGTTGATGATGTGCATGCATGTAGGATCTGATGTAAGTCTTGCTGAGTACCTTTGTACTCATGTTTGCTTAATAAACTGTTGTAGAGGAGAACACCGCCCCCTCTGATGGATTCTATGTAGATCTTGATGTTGACGACTGACTTTCCACCCAGGTGGTGATCCTGAGCCGTGAAGGGCCTTGTAGATAGACAGGCTTCGTCAAGCCTTCTTGCTTTCTAGTTGTCTGTACTCAGACAAGTTTGCTTCCGCATGTGCTTATATGTTTGTATGACTTGAGTGTTGGGTCGTGTGACCCCTACCTGTATAAACATGTTATGTATGGCTCTCCGGAGCCTTCTAAATAAAGTACTTGACTTGTAGAGTTTTGTTGTGATGCCATGTTGTATTTGCACATATCGAGCATATTGTGTGTATGATTTGAAATGCTTGGTATGTGTGAGATCCGACAACCTAGTTGTTTATCCTTGGTAGCCTCTCTTACTAGGAAATGTCTCCTAGTGCTTCCACTGAGCCATGGTAGCTTGCTACTGCTCCGGAACACTTAGGCTGGCCGGCATGTGTCCTTCTTCATTCCTGTGTCTGTCCCTACGGGGAAATGTCAAGCCGTGTCTATCGGAGTCCTGTTAGCCCAGGTGCTACAGCCTGGGTTCACTCGCTGATGACCGATATGTTCGTTGCTGGGGCATGTATGCATGTCCCTGTAAGTTAGTGCCACTTTGGGTTTACGACTAGTCATGTCGTCTCGGGTTCTCCTTCATATGAATGCTAGCAACACAATCATATACATGAGCCAAATGGCGCAAACGGTCCCGGGCCAGGTAAGGTGTCACCCGTGGGAATACCACGCGTGAGGCCGCAAAGTCATGTGATGTGTTACATGCTAGATCGGTGTTACTTAGGATCGGGGTCCTGACACCCATGCTCCACGCTGGCGGGAAGACTAGAAGACTAGCGTAGGTGCCGGAGGCGGCTACTCTTTGCTTCTTATTCTAACTAAATTTGCTATTTCTTGGAGTGAGTTTGAAGTTCCTACATCTGTATTTAAAAAAAGGGGCGGCTCGCTTTCTTCTTCTTGCGGTGCTTCCTCTTTTGATTTCCGTCTTTGCGAAGATGGCGGGCACCCGTGGCTCCCTCCATCATGCCCCACGAGCGGGGTCTACATGGCCGTGGTGCACACGCTTGGGTCAGCCCAGTGGCACTGAAGATGCCTTGAGGGCCTAGGCCACAGCGGCCGCGAGCTTGCCCGCGCTTACACCTCTCCAAGATTTCGGCATCCAGACTCTCACGCGACACTCTTGAGCGAACCAGCTGGTACATGTGGCCCGAGGCTTTCGAAAAGCGTCCGCCTTCGGACCATGGTCAGGCATCGCGACTCGATATGACAATAGCGGCCGCCCCTACTCAGGAGTGGCAGGCGCACGGAAAGCAATGGAAAGGCGACATCAGGTAGTGCAATATTACTTAATACATCATGGAGAAGGTTCTTCCAAAAATGATTTCGCATCCCCACGGGGTTACATCCAAAGTCTTGATGGGAAAACAGGAGAAACCATGCCTAGGGAGATGCGTGTCGCCGTCACTGCCGCCATCGTCATCATCATCGGCCCCGCATTCCTCGACCATGGGCGCGCCCGCATCCTCGCTAGGGGCGAGCTTCCTGATCAGGTCATCCACATGATCCTCCACCCTGCCCACTAGGGCGCCTTGGATCACTCCAAGCACGGGGGCTATCGCAGCGTCAAAGTCGAAGGCGGGATTGGAGCGGAGAAGGTGGCAGAAGATGCGTGAGAATCCGCGTGCAAGAATGCCGTGGCTCCTCTCCTCAATGAGCCGGCGCACCTTCCCGGCCCTACCTTCAAGGCATTCCACAACGTTAGTGAAGAAGCTGAGGTAACCGGCGTCATCAGCAACAAGCGGGCTGGAGACGTTCTCGTCGCAAATGTTGCTCATGGCCGGGTTGGCCCTACACCCGAGGGCCTCAAACATCTGGGAGCGCTCACGCTGCAGCACTCGGGCTCGGCTCGCCTCGTCTAAAGCTTTCTCCATGAGGGAGCAAATGCCTTCCACCTGCTTGTAAAGGAAGGACAGCTTGGCCTCAGCAGCGGCCCGAGCGTCCGCCGCGGCTAACTTCTCCTTGAGGCCGTCGGCCTCGCCCTTTAGCTCATCGCCCCACATGCAGAAGAAGGCCTCTTGAAGCTCCAGCTTCCAATGGTATTCTTGGGCAAGAGCCCTGCGGACTACCGCCATTTTCTCGCTGGCCTTCCTCTGGTTCTTCGCCTACCAGGAGGTAAGGGCGTCCTCAGCAGCAGCTACTTGGTGCTCCATCACCTCCAACTGCTCGTGCTATAGGCTCAGCTCCAACGCCTCCAGCGCCAACGCCTCTCCTCACCCGTGGGCGGCCCGCCCACTGGGGCGGCAAGCACGGCTTTGTGCGCCTGGTCTTGTCACTCGAGGATAGCATTTGAAGCTTGGAGATCCTTCTCGCAAACCTCGGCTGCTTCGCGCCGGCGGTCTGTAGCTCGGACCTCCTCCATGGCATGATCACGAGCCTCCTTCGCCGCGCAAGGGACCCCTCTGCCTCCGCGCGAGCATGCACGCATTACAAGCGGCTAAAGTTGATGGCGATGTCTAGCTGGCGCCATTCGCGCGCCAGGCGTAGGTGCTCCGCCTCGAGGCGTGCATAGACGTCGCCAAGATCCACCCTAAGGCGGCCCAGCGCCCTCACCTCCTCCTAAAGAAGGCCGTGTCGGACGGCGCTGCACCCGTGTGCGAGCTCCAATGCCTGGCCTGGGCTTTCCTCCATGCGCCGATCGGCTAGGGAGGCACACGAGGACTCACTCTTTTTAGGCACGGGCCCTAGGGCTGGAACTCCTTCGCCCGCTCCTCCGGCCTGAGATGGGGCCTGACGCGGACTCACCCCGCTGGTTGGAGATGGCGTCGTCCTAGAAGTTTCCTAGCTACAGACAAGGATCGGCGAGGAAGCCCTTGGCACAGCCCCCGTAATCTGGAGACTGCCCCAAAAGAAAGACATTGGGAATGCATGCCCGAGTCACCTCTGGGATGACCTTGGTTCAGGTGTGGGCGCCCCCTTGTGCACAACAGCGGGGCTCATGAGGCATGAGGTCGCGGCGGGAACTGTGCCCTCCGGAGGTGGTGCTCAGAACGCGCTCGTTCCCTCATCGAAAGATATCCTGAGGGGCAAGAGTCAGGCAGTGATACGATATTCAAGAGTCAAGAGGAAGCCGAGATACTTACTTGTCCACAGGGATCCACCTCCTCTTCTTCGGGGTCCTTGGGGCAAGGCTTCGGCGGTTCCCAAGCTCCTTCCTCTTCCGGGCAGCCACATGGTCTAGAGGGCATGCGCTGGGGCCTGGCGTGTAGACCTCCATGGCGAGGACAACAACTGAACCCACAAGCGGGCCGCCTCCCCCGCCACCCGCAGGGCTGAAGGCGGATGACTGAGGAGCGCATGATGGGGTGTGCCCCCCCCCCCCCGCAGCTGCCCCGGGGAGCGCGCGCCTCAAGGCCTTCGCGCCCTGGGGCCACCAGGAGGGGGTTGTCATGACGCCCCGCGTGGCCCTCCGGGAGCAGCTCCCAGTCGTCGAAGCCTGACATCTCCTTGGCGAAGGCTCCCCCGTTTGGGTGGTCATAGAGATGGAACCCATCTGATGGGAGCCCGGCGAGTTCTCTGCCGGTCAAGAGGTGGAGCACTCCACGCAGCATGCTGGAAGGAAGGGGAGGCTCCTGAAGCCTCATGCCATCTATGGACCGGTCAAAGTGCAAATCGAACGGGAATGGCGCTGGAGCGGAGCGATACACCGCTGGACGAACTCCCTCACCACCATCACCATCGTCACACGCGTCGTCCTTAGGTTGGCCAACCTAGTCATGACTTGAGCGAGCCACGGGTCGGCTAGCTCCGCATGCCCCCATCCGGAGCTCGGCTCCGTGGGGGCAGACAGGATCAAGAGCAGGAGGTTGTACATGGTGGTGTCTACGTACAACCACTGCCTCTGGAACACCCCCCC
>NC_041390.1:356621383-356624724 GCF_002162155.2 Triticum dicoccoides | reverse complement strand
TGAGGTGTCGATGCTGTTGCATGCAGTCGCCGCCACCGCTTGAAGCGACAGGCACCCGAGTGTTGCTTGCCTTCAACCAACTAGAGGGAGAAGAAGTGGCGGAGCAGGGCCACGGACGAGACAATCCCCACGACGGCCTCGCACAAGAACGTGAAGGCGGAGAGGAGAATGACGGACCCAGGATCTAGATGCAGCGCATGGATTTGATAGTGCGTGAGCACGAAATTGAAGAAATCGGAGAACAACGGTAACAGGCTAGCAAAAAGGGCGTGAAGATGATAAGGGATGTTGGTGTCCTCGATGTCGGTTAGAAGCCGGGAGGCTGTCTAGATCTTCAACGCATTCCAGTCATTGGAGTCGGCAGCAATCGCATGTCGGACCTTGTCCAGCCCCTTGTGGTTGATCATGGTGGACCAGCCCAAGTCGGGATCCGGCCCCGCTGGGGGCTCCGCCGTAGCCGGGGCCTTACCCCTCTTCTTCTTGGGGGCCATGGCGACGAGGCGAATTTGAGCTGGTGCGGAATTTGGCAAAGAAGGAACAAGCTTGCGAGGAGGAGGAGGACCAGAAGGCAAGCGTGCAGCAGGGCAATGATGGCTCTGGAGGCATGCGCCAACCTTTTAACAGCCCGGACGGTTTCCCGGGTGATGTGGCGAAGTAGAGGCGTCTGTGTCCCGTCAAGTGCCAGGCGTCGGCCTAGCCCGTAGGCGGTTGGGACACATGGCGGGTCTCCCTTTCCCCTTTGCTTCTCCTCAAAGCTAGCCCGAGTGCACCTTGGGCCCGGGGGCTACTGTCGGCATTCTGGGAACCAGGGTATGCAGACTTGTATGGCTGCGGTGCATGGCGTGGCTCCCTCAAGGGCCTGGTACGGCCCATTTGCAAGACCGGCAAGACAAGACCCTCGCGAGGTCCCTGGACTTGCGAGGAGGACGACACCAAGACCTCCCGAGGGAGCGGCCTCCCGAGAGGAGCGGAGATTTCTACGAAGGTACCCAGTGTAACGCCCACGATGCGGCTATAGCTCCCTCGTGTCGAGGCACGACTTAGAGGCATAACCGCATACTGGTTTTGTCGCAAGAAGGGTCTGTTGGGGATACACATAATATGTAGGCCCACGAAAGGTCGAAATATCATAAAGCATGGGGTCCACACAGCATGTGGGTCCAGATAAATTTCATACAGACATACTATCCACTCGGATGACCATCAAGTCACTGCGACGACAAGAACTACTCGACCAACTCATTCCACTCGGAGCACCTGATCTCACTCGGATATGCGAAGACCAGCAGTCGACAAGGCACTCGAAGCAGCATCTTAGTAGTAGGCAGAGTTATGGCTTTAACGCCCTCGCTTTGTAACATAGGAGGTGTGGGGGTGGCGCACTCTATATAAGCCACCCCCACCACTAGACTCGGGGGATTTTTTTCTTCCACCTCTCTCCCTCTTTTCTCACCATTTAGCTTAAGGCATGGAGATCCATTCTTCTCTCTCCCGCTCTCTCTCAAACACATATTGTAATCTCCGGATACATACTGAGATAATACAAAGCCTCTCCGGAGCACGAGACGTAGGGCCGTTATCTCCACCGTGAGAGGCCTGAACTCGCTAAAACCATAGTGTCACCCATATGCATCTCGATAGATCATGCTCCGTTACCCTATACCTTATTATTGTCGGAATCATTCCCACGACAGTTGGTGCCCACCGTGGGGCATGGCGTCTGTCGAGCCATGATGCAAATGGGTTTTTCTTGAATCGCTGGCAATAGACTAATTTCGGCAGGTAACCCAAGCTTTCTTGGGATGATCTCCGGAGATCAAAAAATCATCGCTACAAATTGACATTGGAGTCCCGGCCATCGCACCATCTACAGGAGGACAACTCCTCATCATATGAAAGAATCAGGGAGTTGCTCATCTCATCTTGTCTCCTTTACAATCAACAATTGATCTAATGATTGTTTGTTCTTCTTGTATGCAAACGAGCTCATACAATTGATCTAACGATTCTTTGTTATCTTTTGGACCGATTGGTGGATCAGCTCCAGGACGATGAAGCGCCGTTGTCCGCCCGTCGTCATCTCGTCCTCATCTACGAACGCCATCGCCGAGCGCTGACCCATGCACAGCCGCTAACGCTTGGCCTGGTTCCTCGGCCGGCGAAGCACGACGACCGGCGGTCGACCCGGCTCCTTGGGGACAAGGCCCGGTTATTGGCACTCGGCTCAGCTCCGCCGGCATCGAAACGCGGCTCCGGCCGGTGCACAGCTCTGGCTCCCCAAGCAATGAAACGCGGCCATCGGTGCCTGCGTCAATCTCGCCCTTGGCAGCGTCCGCCCGCATCTCTGCAGCCCAGCCGCTCGTCGACCTCGTCACCACCTCTCGGCTGCCTCCGGTTCCGGCCAGACCGGCCGTTTCCGCCGCAGCGGAGTTCTCCTCCGGCATCCGCACCAGGTCGTAATATCTCTCTCTCTCCTCCTCTAATTAATACTAATCCATACGCATCCATGCATGCAAAATATTTTCTTCCATCTTCCTGGCTGCATGTACACTGGATCGGTTAGGCTCCTGAGCCCTTAACTGCGTACATAACGCAGCAGCCGATACATGCCATAATTGTAGCTACTCAATCGGTTAGGCTACGATGCCATTAACTGAGTATATAACGCATCAGCCCATGCACGCCGTAACTGCAGCCAGCACTGAATGGGGACTTGATTCGTAGCATGCAAAACCGAAGCGTGCGGCCATCATTGCATGCTAATACCATTTGCTGTTACCACATTTTCAAAACTCATGTAATTAGCATTAATGCTTTGCCATGACCTCCGAGTTTCACCAGGCCAGTTGAACTGAGTATGTGCAGGTCTCCTGCGTATTTTTCACTCGGGCGGGTTGAGACACATCACTCGGACATGCATGACGTACAGGTCGTACCCTATGCACTCGGACGAGTGTTGGATCACTCGGATGCCCTGTGTGTCACCACTTCGTGGACGCGTCTACTTCATTCGGACGCCCCGCGCGTAGCCACTTTGCTGGACGCCTCTACTTCACTCGAAGGTCCCGCGCATCGTCACTCCACGGGACACGTTTACTTCACTCCGATATCGAGCGTGCCTCGCCACAACGCGGGACGCTTCTACTTCTCTCCAACGCCCCGCGCATCATCACTTCACGGGATGCGTCTACTTCACTCCGACGCCCACCACACATCGTCACTCCGCGAGACGCGTCTACTTCACTCTGACGCCCCGCGCGCCTCGCCACACCGCGGGATGAGTCTACTTCACTCTGACGCCCCGCGCATCATCACTCCACGGGACGTGTCTATTTCACTCC
>NC_041390.1:356584493-356621110 GCF_002162155.2 Triticum dicoccoides | reverse complement strand
CCCATCGGTTGGTCACGTCATCACCACTCGGCCGCCCCGCGCATCGCCATCGGTTGGTCACCTCAACACCACTCGGTCGCCCTGCGCGTCGCCATCGGTTGGTCACCTCAACACCACTCGGTCGCCCCGCGCGTCACCATCGCTTGGTCACCTCATCACCACTCGGCCGTCCCGTGCGTCGCCATCGGTTGGTCACCTCATCACCAGTCGGCCTCCCCGCGCGTCGCCATCGGTTGGTCACTGATACGTCCATTTTGCATCATACTTTTATATCGATATTTATTGCATTATGGACTGTTATTTCACTTTATATCACAATACTTATGGCTATTCTCTCTTATTTTACAAGGTTTTCATAAGGAGGGAGAATGCCGGCAGCTGGAATTCTGGGCTGGAAAAGGAGCAAATATTAGAGACCTATTCTGCGCAACTCCAAAAGTCCTGAAACTCCACGGAATATCTTAAAAGAAATAAAGAAAAATCCATGCCAAAGATGAAGGCCAGGGGGCCCACACCCTTCTCACGAGGGTGGGGGGCGCGCCCCTTACCTTGTGGGCCCCCTGGTGGCTCTCCGATGCCCATCTTCTCCTATATGAGGTCTTTCGATGAGAAAAAAATAAGGAGGAACGTTTCGGGACGAGACTCCGCCGCCACGAGGCGGAACCTTGGCGGATCCAATCTAGAGCTCCGGCAGAGCTATTCTGCCAGGGATACTTCCCTCCCGGAGGGGGAAATCATCACCATCGTCATCACCAATGCTCCTCTCATCGAGAGAGGGCAATCTCCAAACCCTAGTTCATCTCTTGTATCCAATTCTTGTCTCAAAGTCTGGGATTGGTGCTAGTAGGTTGCTAGGGTGACAGAAGCTTAAACCCTAGTTTATGCGTTGCTTCATAAGGGGCTGATTTGGATCCACATGTTTCATGCTATGGTTAGGTTTACCTTAATACTCTTGTTGTAGTTGCGGATGCTTGCAATAGAGGTTAATCATAAGTGGGATTGTGGGAGTCCTGGATTAGGGGGTCTCCGGACAGCCGGACTATCTCCATTGGCTGGACTGTTAGACTATGAAGATACAAGATTGAAGACTTCGTCTTGTGTCCGGATGGGACTCAACTTGGCGTGGAAGGCAAGCTAGGCAATACGTATATGGATATCTCCTCCTTTGTAACCGACCTTGTCTAACCCTAACCCTCTCCGGTGTCTATATAAACCGAAGGGTTTTAGTCCGTAGGACAACAATCACAACATACAATCATACCATAGGCTAGATTCTAGGGTTTAGCCTCTCTGATCTCGTGGTAGATCTACTCTTGTAACACCCATATCATCAATATCAATCAAGCAGGACGTAGGGTTTTACCTCCATCAAGAGGGCCCGAACCTGGGTAAAACTTCGTGTCCCTTGCCTCCTGTTACCATCCAGCCTAGACGCACAGTTCGGGACCCGCTACCCGAGATCCGCCAGTTTTGACACCGACATTGGTGCTTACATTGAGAGTTCCTATGTGTCGTCACTATTAGGCTTGATGGCTCCTACTATCATCGATAGCGATGCCGTCCAGGGTGAGACTTTTCTCCCCGGACAAATCTTCATATTCGGTGGCTTTGCACTGCGGGCTAATTCGCTTGGCCATCTGGAGCAGATTGAAAGCTACGCCCCTGGCCATCAGGCTAGATTTGGAAGTTTGAACTACATGGCTGACATCCGCGGCGACTTGATCTTCTACGAATTCGAGCCACAGTCAGGCGCGCCGCACTGTTGCGATGGGTACCCCAGAGGCCGCGCCCGCATAAGCTCCGACCCTTAGCTCGGAGCCAGCTGCACCAATCGAGGACGGGTGTCTAGACACCACCTCAGGGGCTGCAGTCTCGACGGAGATCGAGCCAAACACTAGCATAATCATCTACGCTGCCCATGACTCCAAGGTGCCGGACTCCTTTTCCGACTCCGAACCGCCCACGCCCCCGCCAACCGAATCCGATTGGGCGCCGATCATGGAATTCACCACCACAGATACCTTTCAACACTCGCCCTTTGGCGACATTCTGAATTCACTAAGGTCTCTCTCTTTGTCTGGAGAGCCCTGGCCGGATTATGGCCAACAGGATTGGGATGCAGACGATGAAGAAATTCGACGCCCACCCACCACCCACTTTGTAGCCACTGTCGATGATTTAACTGACATGCTCGACTTCGACCCCGCAGACATCAACGGTATGGACAACGATGCGGGAGGCAAAGATGAACCACCGCCCATAGGGCACTGGACGTCCACTTCATCATATGATGTATACATGGTGGACACACCAAAAGAATACGATGACGAGGAACGGAAGGACGCACCGAAGGCTTGTTCCCTTGAGAAGCAGTCAAAGCAGCGGCGCAAGCGCCGCCCCAAATCCCGCCTCACCAGAAACAACGATCACACAGACCCAGCGTTGGAGCAGGGCGAACCACTGCCGGACCACGGCAATACGGAGAATCAAACCGAACAAACCAATTCTGTCAAAGATAATAGTCCGGATGACACTTCGCCGGACAGGCACCCGGAGCAGCAGAATGCCCGTCAAAGGCTTGTTGCCACCGCGAGGAGTCTAAAAAAGCAGAAGCAAAGGCTCAAGGCTGCGCAGGAGACACTCCAAATCAGATGGAGTAAAGTATGCAACACAGCAGTGAAGTACGACGACAATCGCACCAGCAAGAGCTACCCAAAGCGGAAGTTGCTACCTGAATTCTATAAGGAGGCCTCAGACCCCTCACAACCAAAAATCAAAACGGCCACCTGGCCGGATAGATGACCTGACGGCCAACATCAAGCGGCAAACAACGCCACTCACAAGCCAATACGTGATCCATGCGAGGGCTCGCCCCAAAAGGACGGCGCAACCAGATCCATCTATGGACCACACAAGCGCGCCCCAGCTTAACATGTACCACAACAAACATCCGAACAACGCGGCACACCTAGATACAGGGGTGCAGCACACCCCCTATGTTTTACCGATGAGGTGATGGACCATGAATTTCCAGAGGGATTCAAACCAGTAAACATAGAGGCATACGACGGAACAATTGACCCTAGGGTCTAGATTGAGGATTATATCCTCCATATCCATATGGCTCGAGGAGATGACCTCCACGCCATCAAGTACTTACCCCTCAAGCTCAAAGGGCCATCCCGCCACTAGCTTAAAGGCCTCCCTGAAAACTCCATTGGAAGTTGGAAAGAGCTTGAAGACGCTTTCCGGGGAAATTTTCAAGGAACTTATGTCCGACCTCCGGACGGGGACGATTTGAGCCATATAACTCAACAGCCCGGAGAGTCAGCCCGAAAACTTTGGAACAGGTTCCTTACTAAAAAGAACCAAATTGTCGACTGTCCGGACGCCGAAGCCTTGGCGGCGTTTAAACATAGCATCCGTGATGAATGGCTCGCCAGACACCTCGGCCAAGAAAAGCCGAGAACGATGGCAGCATTAACAAGCCTCATGACCCGCTTTTGCACGGGTGATGACAGCTGGCTAGCCAGATGCAGCACCAGCGACCCTAGTACATCCGAAGTTAGAGATGGAAACGGGAAATCACGGCGCAACAGCAATAACAAACGCCGGAACAAAGGAGACAGCACGAAGAGCACGACAGTAAACGCCGGATTCAAAAGCTCTCGGCCAGGTCAGAAGTCGCCCTCTATAGGTGCCAGAGACGAACTGTCCAGCCTGAACAAAATTCTGGACCAAACATGTCAGGTCCATAGCACCCCTGGCAAACTAGCCAATCATACCAACAGAGAATGTTGGGTCTTCAAGCAGTCCGGCAAGCTCAACGTCGTACACAAGGGGGAGGATACACCAAGCGAAGATGGGGATGAGCCTCTCAAGGGAGACGCTGGGGAACAAAAGAAATTTCCACCAGAAGTCAAAACAGTAAACGTGTTACACGTGATCAATGGAAGAAACAAAACGGCACTCCCAGAAAAATACGCCCGAAGGCCCATCACCGCGGAGTCCTGCCACTGGTCGTCTCAACCGATCACTTTCGACCATCATGATTACTCAGCAAGTATCCGTCTTGCAGGATGGGTTGCCCTGGTATTAGACCCAATAATTGGCGGATACCGCTTCGCACGAGTCCTGATGGACGGTGGCAGCAGTCTAAACCTGATATACCAGGATACAATCCGCGAAATGGGATAGACCCAACAAAAATTCGCCATAGCAATATTACCTTTAAAGGAGTAACGCCAGGCCCAGGGGCTCGTTGCACGGGCTCCCTGCTACTAAAAGTTATATTTGGCCTCCCTGATAACTTCCGTAGCGAACATCTAACCTTCCACATCGCTCCGTTCCAAAGTGGATATCAAGCACTACTCGGACGCGAAGCTTTCGCTCGCTTTAATGCAATACCACACTACGCTTCCCTCACACTCAAGATGCCCGGTCCATGTGGCATCATTACAGTGAACGGAAGTATTAAGCGATCTCTGCACGCCGAAGAGCGTGCGACTGCCCTGGCAGCCGCACACTAAAAATTGCCCCACCAGCTAAAGCATTTAGCAGGTCGTCATGACCTCGGACATGGCTAGACGAGTCCGGCGCAGCCATATGCAATTTATACCGGATCAATAATCACACCCCTATTACAAATACAAGGGCCTCAACGTGCGTAGATAAGCGGCGATTCTTACTTACCTAGAATTATAAATAATTTCTTTAAAAAACTATCTTTTTGCACGACAACTTTCTTCACCTCAACTCCTCTCTTTTACAGATGATCATCGTGCTACACCCGTCCAGGATACGGCACAACAGAGACACAGGCGCAGACGTGCAGCAGGGACCCGCTCCAAGGATTCTTTTTAGATTAAGACCCTGCGTAAACCTTTTTTTACTGTCTCTTGTTGATACATATCCACCGACTTCTCAGCAAAATTGAGATGGATGCTGACGTCTTGGCATGTGGCCACGTCAGAATAATGCACGTACCTGGACACAAGGGGCTTCTTACAAGCGGCACTATTTCAGCCCGGTTTGTACCATAAAGACCGAATACCTTAGGGAGTGTTCGGCGTCGCGAGTTCGGCCTTATATACATCAGCTCCAAATCATTGTCTTTGGTCAAATGTTGGGTTTGCCCGCCTCCTGTGTTTTGGTGCCTTACGTTCCGCTTTACCGGCTAAGGTAGCACCAGGAGAAGTACTGCGATTGTGCCCTGGTTCATCCGGACGAGCACCTCAGTAGAGAAAGCCGAAAACTAACTGTCATGATATAGCGTGAGACTGGTCAACCACTCAATGACCTATCGGAATGTTAGAATTCCTCCGCCATAATGAAGGGCCGTTTTTCCGGCCAGGCATATACGCACCCCATGATCGGGAGAGTGCGGAGCCACAAGGGGATGTCTAGTAGCCCCACTGTCAAACTCCTATGGCTAAGTGAAAGTGTTCAAGCATTATTTGTCCGGTTGCCTCGCTCGCTGCGCTATCACCTCCTTATCAGGACCAAGACGTTTTTTGCGAGCACCTCTGCATTATATGCGTGGGGGTTGAAGCCGACGGCTGCAATCTTTCAGTTTATACACATGTATACATAAACGGCCGCACAGGAGGCGTCATACTACTTCCAGGCAAAAGTATAAACACAGCCTTATAAAAACTTCATAAAAGCATTATGTTTACAATGAGAATACATATCACTCAAACATAATATTTTTCGAGCACTGGGCCTCTATCAAACGAGCACCCTCGAGCACTTCCATGAAATAGTGTTCGACAGCCACACGGCCTATGGCCGAACCCTGCGCCGCAACAGTGGTAGCGTCCATCTCCGCCCAGTATGCTTTAACACGGGCAAGGGCCATCCGCGAGCCTTCTATGCACGCCGACCTCTTCATCGCATTAATGCGTGGCACCGCATCAAGGAGCTGCTGCACTAAGCCGAAATAGCTGTTCGGCTTAGGCCCTTCCGGCCATAGTTTATCCACAACGGACCTCATGGGGAGTCCGGACAACCTATTCAGTTCGGCCCATTAGGCTAGTTGATCAGTCAATGAAAGCGGATGCTCTGGAACATGGAATTGCGTCTAGAACAGTTTGTCCACTTCACGATCTGTCTGACCTTGGAAGTACTTGGCCGCATCGGCATCGCTCGCCGCCAAATCCATATATGCATCTGCCGAGCTCCACAGCCGATCCAGAGGGGCATACCGTTGATCCCCGAACTTCCTCCGTAACATGAAGGGTTTTCCAGCCGCAATATCCCCGGCTTCTCGCAGCTCCTCCTTCTTCGCTCTCATAGCAAATTGGGTGTCTTTGTCTGTCGCCGCGGCCTTCTCAAGGTCCGTTGCCTTCGCTTGGTTCTCTTTCTCAAGGACCCGGCCACGGTCGGCAGTGTCTTTTAATTCTACGGCCATCTTGGGCATCTTATCTTGGCTCTTGCAATGTGCGGCCTTCTCGGCTTTCAACTCTTCGGCCGCCCTCAAAGCAGCCGCACTACTACTCCTCGCTTGTTCCTTGGCTCGGGCAAGTTCCGCCCGCAAGGCTTCCACGGTGGCAGCTCCATCTGCAGTCACAACATATTAAAGATACTGGCATTATGCTGCAATTACTATGTGGCGTTCACCGGATAATAACACTTACCCTGTGCCTCATCAAGCCTCTTGTTAACAAGCTCGATGTCGGTGTCTGCCGCATCCAGTTGCTGTTTTAATTGGGCAAACTCCCTAGTCCGGCTAGCCACCGGAGCTCCCACCACCTGCACATAAAGGCAGATTGGTTATTGCCTGGGTATTTGATCCTCTGTTCGCCGCCGTTCTCGACGACAACCAGAGTCTCAGGAGCTACTATAACATGTGCAGTACTATCACATATTATCTCACATACCTCAAAGCCTGTCAATAGACTCATAAAGGCTTCATGTAATCTGCTTTCAGCGGACGAGATTCTTCTGAGATGACCGCTCGCCCCATCAACTCCCTCAGAACGTCAGACCGCACACCAGACGGTGCCGGACTATTTCATATGCTCTCTTCGGGAGCCGGACACTAGGGACCTTGGGGGTCTACGGGATTATCTTCTGGCCTCACCGGATCCGGAGAGGACCTCCGCGACGGCACTTCGGGGTTGCTCGCTTCTGGAGCGGAGGAGTCCGAGGGAGGCGTTTCGCTCTCCATCATCTCTGGAAGAAGATCCCCCGAAGACGAGCTCATTTGAGAGGGGCTGAGGCCCAAACTGCAAGATAGATGCGGTGGTTATTTTCTCAGAGGAAAAAGATAACATACCCTTACTACTAAAATATTTTGGATCACTTACGACTCGTTGGAGGGTTGATCCCCCCGCGGACTCTGCGCGGCAAAAGCACCCCCCAAGGCAGGACCCTTAGTGGGAGACCTCTCCTCCTGTTTGGAGGCTTCGGCTTCCGGATCCTCGGAAGCAGTCCTTTTCCTCCCCTGATCATCCTCCTTCGTGGAGACGCTCGCTCCCTCGGTTGGAGCGGATAGCAATGGGGGGCCGCGTCCGCCCATATTATCTCCCTCGGTATCTTCCTTCAAGTGCTCCGGACAAGGTGCGACCTCGAGTATCTTCTCCAATACCGGATTTTCCAAACCCTCAGGGAGGGGAGCCAAGCACCGGATCAGCTTCGCCTTTGTTAGCCAGTCCTAGTCAAAAAGTGGACTCTCAGAAATAACTTCGAATAAAAGACAGCATGTTCAGCGAGGGGATTTCCTACTTGTTCGGCGGCATGGTTACTACTCAGGCCCACGTCCTCGGTGATATCTGGACATTCCACTTGGGGTCCGAAGAATGACGTGTACATCTCCTCGTGCATCAGGCCGAGGAAACTTTGAATGGCACGTGGCCCCTCTAGGTTGAACTCCCACAAACGCAGCGGGCGGCGTTTGCAAGGCTGGACTTGGCGAACCAGCATAACTTGTATCACCGCAACCAAATTGAAATCTCCCTCGAAGAGATCTCGGATGTGGCTTTGCAGTATAGGAATGTCCTTGGCTGGACCCCAGCTCAGACCCCTGCTAATCCATGACATCAGTTGTGGTGGGGGGCCCGAGCGGAAAGCGGGGGCAGCCGCCCACTTGGTACTTCTGGGAGCTGTGACGTAAAACCACTCCCATTGCCATAATTCAGGAACCTCTGGAAAGGAACCTCTCGGCCATGGAGCTCCTGCCATCTTGCCTATTGATGCACCTCCGCACGCTGCTTGTTGCCCCTCGATGATCTTCGGCCTTACTTCAAAGGTCTTGAGCCACAGGCCAAAGTGAGGGGTAACGCGGAGAAAGGCCTCACACACGACAATAAATGCCGTAATGTGGAGAAAGGAGTCCGGGGCTAGATCGTGGAAATCTAACCCATAATAGAACATCAAGCCCCTGACGAAAGGATCCATAGTGAGGCCTAGACCTCGGAGGAAGTGGGAGACGAACACAACATTCTCGTTGGGTTCGGGAGTAGGGACGACCTGCCCTCTAGCAGGCAGCCGATGCGAAACCTCGGCGGTCAGATATCTGGCCTCCCTCAACTTCTTAATGTCCTCTTCCGTAACGGAAGAGGGCGTCCATCGGCCTTGAAGGCTGGATCCGGACATGGTTGAAGGTCTGGAGCACCTAACCTGAGCTTTGGGTGTTAGAACTCGAGGCAGGGGAAGGGTTTGGTTGAGCACGGGAGGGAAAAAGCGAAAACCTTATCCCCTTATAAAGAGGGTGAATATCAAGCGTCCCCTCCGTAGCCGTTTAGGACTTACCTATAATCTAGGAGTCCTAGACACGGTTGGGTTACCCACGAACCGCATTAATGAGAATCCCGTAATTAGGGGAACACGATCTCCGCTTCTGCAAGACGTGTCAAGAAACTGCCTCGCGTTACGTGCGAGGCTGGTTAAATGAAACAGTTCGAATAATCACCAGGCCACGACATGACGTCATGTTACCAAAACAAGCTGGCGGATTAGATCTGCAAAGACATTATTCTCTCTACGGTGAAATGTGGAACTTATTTTGCAGGGTCGGACACTCTCCCCGTATTCAAATTCTTTTGTGATGTATTCGGAGAAGGAACGCGCCTTGCAATGCCGAAGACAACTGCGTGCCAGACTCATCGTCATTGAAGCCTGGTTCAGGGGCTACTGTGGGAGTCCTGGATTAGGGGGTCTTCGGACTACCGGACTATCTCCATTGGCCGGACTGTTAGACTATGAAGATACAAGATTGAAGACTTCGTCTTGTGTCCGGATGGGACTCTACTTGGCGTGGAAGGCAAGCTAGGCAATACGTATATGGATATCTCCTCCTTTGTAACCGACCTTGTGTAACCCTAACCCTCTCCGGTGTCTATATAAACCGAAGGGTTTTAGTCCGTAGGACAACAATCACAACATACAATCATACCATAGGCTAGCTTCTAGGGTTTAGCCTCTCTGATCTCATGGTAGATCTACTCATGTAACACCCATATCATCAATATCAATCAAGCAGGACGTAGGGTTTTACCTCCATCAAGAGGGCCCGAACCTGGGTAAAACTTCGTGTCCCTTGCCTGCTGTTACCATTCGGCCTAGACGAACAGTTCGGGACTCCCTACCCGAGATCCGCCGGTTTTGACACCGACATGGATGCTTGTTCAAGTAAGAATAGCACCCAAGCACCGGTCCACCCACATATAAAATTATCAAAGTATCAAATGCGAATCATATGATCGTGATGAAAGCTAGCTTGACGATATTCCCATGTGTCCTCGGGAGCGCTTTTCCTATTATAAGAGTTTGTTCCGGCTTGTCCTTTGCTACAAAAGGATTGGGCCACCTTGCTGCACTTTATTTACTTTTGTTACTTGTTGCTCGTTACAATTTATCCTATTACAAAACTATATGTTACCACTTATTTCAGTACTTGCAGAGAATACCTTGCTGAAAACCGCTTATCATTTCCTTCTGCTCCTCGTTGGGTTCGACACTCTTACTTATTGAAAGGACTACGATAGATCCCCTATACTTGTGGGTCATCAAGAATCTTTTCTTGAGCCGTTGCCGGGGAGTGTAGCGCCTTTGGTAGGTGGACTTTGGTAAGGAAAAATTTATATAGTGTGCTGAAATTTACTGTCACTTGTTACTATGGAAAGTAGTTCTCTGAGGGGCTTGTTCGGGGTATCTTCACCCCGTCTAGTAGAGCAAAGAGTTGCTCCTCAACCTACTGAACCTATTGAAAATGAAATTGCTTGTGAGTATCCTTCGGGTATGATAGAAAAACTTCTAGCTGATCCTTTTACAGGAGATGGAACAAAGCATCCTGATGAGCACTTAATATATGTGGATGAAGTTTGTGGATTATCTAAGCTTGCAGGTATACCCGATGATGTTGCTAAGATGAAGGTCTTCCCTTTTTATTTGAAGGGAGGCGCATTGGTATGGTATAGGCAATGTGATGATATGAGATCATGGGACTATAAAAGATTGAAGTTGGAATTTCATCAAAAGTATTACCCTATGCATCTTGTTCATCGTGATCGCAATTATATATATAATTTCTGGCCTCACGAAGGAGAAAGCATTGCTCAAGCTTGAGGGAGGCTTAAATCAATGTTATATTCATGCCCCAATCATGAGCTCCAAAGAGAAATAATTATGCAAAGTTTTTATGCTCGGCTTTTTGAAAACAATCGCAACATGCTCGATACTTCTTGTGTTGGCTCTTTTATGATGAAGACTATTGAATTCAGATGGAATTTATTGGATAGAATTAAACGCAACTCTAAAGATTGGGACCTTGACGAAGGTAAGGAGTCAGGTATGACACCTATGTTTGATTGTGTTAAATCTTTTATGGATACCGATATTTTCCGTAAGTTTAGCACTAAATATGGACTTGACGCTAAGATAGTAGCTTCTTTCTGTGAATCTTTTGCTACTTATGTTGATCTCCCTAAGGAGAAGTGGTTTAAATATCATCCTCCCATAGAAGTAAAAGTAGCTGCACCTATTAAAGTTGAAGAAAATACTGTCACTTATAATGATCCTATTATTCCTACTTCTTATGTTGAGAAACCACCTTTCCCTGTTAGAGTAAAGGATCATGCTAAAGCTTCAATTGTTGTTCATAAAAGCAATATTAGAACTTATACACCTCCTGAGCAAGTTAAAGTAGAACCTAATATTGCTATTGTTAAAGATATCTTGTATGATAATATTGATGGGCGTGTTATTCAGTTCAAAGGTGAAACTTCTAGAATTGCTAAGCCTTGTGCTAAAGATAAACATAGACCTGTGGTAGGCGTGCTTGTTATTTCTGTTAAAATAGGAGATCATTGTTATCATGGCTTATGTGATATGGGTGCTAGTGCTAGTGTTATACCACATACTTTATATGAAGAAATTAAGAATGAAATTGCACCTGCTGAGTTAGAAGATATTGATGTCACAATTAAACTTGCCAATAGAGATACTATTTCAGCAATGGGAATTGTTAGAGATGTTGAAGTCTTTTGTGGGAAAACTAAATATTCCACTGATTTTCTTATTCTTGGTTCCCACAAGATAGCTTTTGTCCCATTATATTTGGTAGACCCTTCTTAAACACTGTCAATGCTACCATAGATTCGCCAAGAATGTTGTTACTGTTGGCTTGGATGATATGGTTCATGAGTTTAATTTCTCTAAATTTAGTAAACAACATCGTGAGGAAGAATTACCTAGTAAGGATGAGATTATTGGTCTTGCTTCTATTGCCGTACCTCCTAGTTATCCATTAGAACACTATTTGCTAGACCATGAAAATGATATGTTCATGAATGAAAGAAGGGAAATAGATGAAGTATTCTTTAAATAGGAACCTATTCTGAAACACAATTTGCATGTTGAAATTCTAGGGGATCCTCCTCCACCCAAGGGTGATCCCGTGTTTGAGCTTAAACCTTTGCTTGATAATCTTAAATATGCTTATCTTGATGAAAAGAAGATACACCCTGTTATTATTAGTGCTAACTTTCAGAGCATGAAGAAGAAAGATTATTGAAAACTCTGAAGAAGCATCGTGCTGCTATTGGATATACTCTTGATGATCTTAAGGGCATTAGTCCCACTCTATGTCAACATAAAATAAATTTGGAGGTAGATGCCAAACCAGTTCGTGATCCTCAACGACGTCTGAATCCTAAAATGAAAGAAGTGGTAAGAAAAGAAATACTAAAGCTTCTGGAGGCAGGTATAATCTATCCCGTTGCTGATAGTGAGTGGGTAAGTCCTGTCCATTGTGTCCCTAAGAAGGGAGGTATTACTCTTGTTCCTAATGATAAAGATGAATTGATTCCACAAAGAATTATCACAGGTTATAGGATGGTAATTGATTTCCGCAAATTAAATAAAGCTACTAAGAAAGATCATTACCCCTTACCTTTTATTGATCAAATGCTAGAAAGATTATGCAAACATACACACTATTGCTTTCTAGATGGTTATTCTGGTTTCTCTCAAATACCTGCGTCGACTAAAGATCAATCAAAGACTACTTTTACATGCCCTTTTGGTACTTTTGCTTATAGACGTATGCCTTTTGGTTTATGTAATGCACCTGCTACCTTTCAAAGATGCATGATGGCTATATTCTCTGACTTTTGTGAAAAGATTTGTGAGGTTTTCATGGACGACTTTTCCATCTATGGTTCCTCTTTTGACGATTGCTTGAGCAATCTTGATCGAGTTTTGCAGAGATATGAAGAAACTAATCTTGTCTTGAATTGGGAAAAGTGCCACTTTATGGTTAATGAAGGTATTGTCTTGGGGCACAAAGTTTCTGAAAGAGGTATTGAAGTTGATAAAGCCAAGGTTGATGCTATTGAAAAGATGCCATGTCCCAAGGACATCAAAGGTATAAGAAGTTTCCTTGGTCACGCCGGATTTTACAGGAGGTTCATTAAGGACTTCTAAAAAATTTCTCGACCTCTCACTAATTTATTGCAAAAAGATATACCATTTGTCTTTGATGATGATTGTGTAGAAGCATTTGAAATATTTAAGAAAGCATTAGTCTCTGCACCTGTTCTTCAGCCACCTGATTGGAATTTACCCTTTGAAATTATGTGTGATGCTAGTGATTATGCTGTAGGTGTTGTTCTAGGGCAAAGAGTTGATAAGAAATTAAATGTTATCCATTATGCTAGTAAGACTCTAGACAATGCTCAAAGAAATTATGCTACTACTGAAAAAGAGCTTTTAGCAGTTGTATTTGCTTGTGATAAGTTCAGATCTTATATTGTTGATTCTAAAGTAACTATTCACACTGATCATGCTGCTATTAAATATCTTATGGAAAAGAAAGATGCTAAACCTAGACTTATTAGATGGGTTCTCTTGCTACAAGAATTTGACTTGAATATTGTTGATAGAAAGGGAGCTGAGAACCCCGTTGCAGACAACTTGTCTAGGTTAGAAAATATTCTTGATGACCCACTACCTATTAATGATAGCTTTCCTGATGAACAATTAAATGTTATAAGTACTTCTCGTAGTACTCCATGGTACGCTGTGTCGGATTTCGGGTTCCGGCAGACCCTTAAGGTTCGAACACTGTGGTGCGCGCGGAGATTACGCCTTCTACGTCTCCGTCTTGCAAAGATCTAGACTACTGAAAGAACTGCACAAGGGACACAAGGTTTATACTGGTTCGGGCCACCGTTGTGGTGTAATACCCTACTCCAATGTGTGGTGGGTGGATTGCCTCTTGGGGCTGATGATGATGAACAATACAAGGAAGAACAGCCTCACGAGGGTCTGTTCTTGGAAGGGGCGATGAACTACTGGGAGTGGTTCAGCCACCTTTCTCTTTCTCTCTCTCTCTCTCTAGCCAATCGACTGAACCCCCTTTGCTATGTGGGTGGATGGTTCTCGATCTCCCTCCTCCTTTCCTACCCTGGGGGTGGCTGATCCTATTTATAGAGGCCCTGGTCCTCCTCCCAAATATTGAGCGGGAAGGGAGCCAACAATGGCGGGCTAATTTGAAGGGGGACAACATGTATCAACTATCATGACAAAAGCAGTCTTCGCCTGCGCAAAGCTCTGGTGATGACGTAGTCTTGGGCTCCATGGTGACCTCCGTCTCGTAGTCCTCCTGGTCTTGGTCTCATTGCACCGAAATGCAACCTTTGCCTGATGCCCCGGTACTCCACGGCTGCGCTTGCCCCCTTTGCACCAAAGAGGAAAGGAGGACACTGCGCGGGCTGGCACCCGCCTGGCGCCCTGAGTCGTCATGCCTTGCGTCACGGGCACCTCGTGAGGTACCCCGCCTTGATCTCTCCGCCTCCTCGCGAGCCAGCCTGACGAGGCCGCGCCTGAGGAAGCTCCGCGTTGTCCGCCCCGCGAGGCTTGGCCCCTCGCGAGGGTCTTGAGTCTTGTGTTGGTGAAGATGGGCCGCGCTGGGCCCCCTTTGAGCCATGCCGCAGGCTGCAGGCAGGCAAGTCTGGGGACCCCCGTTCCCAGAACGCCGACAGTAGCCCCGGGGCCCAAGGCGCGCCCGGACTTGGCCGTGCCGAGAGGCGAAAGGGCAAGGGCGTAGCGCCGCGGGCCCAAACAGCCTGCGGCCTTGGGCGCCGCGTGGCGGTTGATTGGACGCAAGTGTTTCAGCAACCGCGTAGGTTGATAAAGGAGCGGCATCCGCCCAGACTTTGCCTTTTGCTTTCTCTGGTTGCTGCTCAGATCCCCTTTCTTGCGCCTCCCCCTTCTTCCTCCAAATTTCCAGATCTACTCCGGCTGCGTGACCTAGGAAGCCATGGTGGCTCGTCAGTCTCCGCCCGAAGCTTGGTACTCACCTACTCTGGACTTGCCGAACGTGTCCAAGGCGAGCCTTGCCCGGCTACGCCAGATGGCGGCGGCGCAGGGCATCAATGGGGCGCAGGTGTTAAAGGCCGGCTCCGCCACCCCTGAGGGCCGAGGGAGCACCTTTTATCCTCTCTTTGTAAGCTCCATTGCTGCTGGCCTGGTGCCTCCCTTCTCCGAGTTTTTCTTCTCTGTCCTCCGCCATTACAACTTGCAGGCTCTGCATCTCCACCCCAACTCCGTCCTTCTCCTGGCGATCTTCGCTTACTACTGCGAGGCCCACGTAGGGGTGCAGCCTTCAGTGGCCTTGCTGCGCCACTACTTCTCCCTCCGGGTCTCTCGCGGTTCTCCTTTCGTGTGCGCGAGCTTCGTCGCGTATGGCGGCACCATTCCCATCTCGAATCCCGGGAAGAGGATTGAGAGCTTCAGGAGCAAGTGGGTCTTGCTAGATGCAGGGCGCGTCCACCCAAGGTTGATCTTGCATGTGGTGCAGCCCGCGAGCTCCAGCGACTGGTGCCGAGCGGAGCTCACGGACCCCCGCGCGAAACTGGTGTTGGAGAAGATGGACGCGGACGTGAGGCCGGTCAGCACGGCGGCGGCGAAGTTGACCGGTGCGTCGCTGCTGAGGGAGTTCCTGGAGCACCAGCTGGCTCCACTCCGGCAGTACTCACCTCCGATGTGGAGGCCTTATCTGAGCCCCGCGGCCTTGGGCGACGAAGATTTGGCTGCGGTCCTCCAATCTCTGGTCGGGGGCGAGGTGGCAAGGCTGGAGGGCGCTCCCAAGCCCTTGTTCCTTCGCGACGACTGGGAGCAGGTGGTGGAGTCCATGCCCGTTTTCAATGGGGACGGGCTCGTGCCTGTGGCGGATTCCGAGGGACTGGTGGACGTGCCCTCCGGCGACTCCAGCAAAGAGGAGGACGAAGAGGAGCAGGAAAAGGGGCCTGGCTCTGAAGCGACCGACGGAGAGTCGAGGGCTCCCCTCCCCCGGCGCAGGCCCCGCAGTCTCCGCCTTTCTTCGAGCGATGATGACGAGGATGGAGATGAGCAGGTCGGCGGGAGCCTGCCCCTGACCCAGAAGAAGGACAGGACCGGGTTGACCTCCCGCGGGTCTGCCCCTGCCCCGAGGCAGTCTGCAGACGCGCCTTCTGCTTCCGAGGTTGACCCTTCCAGCCGGCTGTCGGGCTTCAAGTTTGGCCAGAGGCTGCCCGAGCTCACCAGTGATGACCCGTAAGTGCTTGACCCTTGTATTTATTTCTTGTTCCGCCGTCGAGGCTTGACGTTCGCATTTCTTGAATAGGCTGGCGCCCGCAGCAAAGAAGCCAAAGGGGGCTCCTGAGGCTCCATCCGCGGTAGCGCCTCCGCCTGTGGAGGAGGGTGACCGTGGCGCGCGGGCTTCTCCCGCCCAGTCGTCCTCGCGAGGCCTGGCCGAGATGGCTGGGGCGAGCTCAGCCCCCATGGCCCAAGTGAATCTTGTGGTGCCTTTGCCCACTGCCGCCACCACAGCCGCTGGGGCGCAGCGGGCTCCACCTCCGGACGCTGTGGTCTTGCCGCTGCCGCCTTCTTCCCCCGTTCGGCCGACTGTTGCTTCTCCAACTCCTCCTGCCGTCCTGGAGTGTGCTGTTGCTGGTCTGGACCGGCTGCGGCAGGATCTTCTTGCCGACCCTCGCCTGGTGGCCGGGCGCTTGGAGCTAGCTTCAGGATGGATTCGCTCTGACGCCTCGATCCGGGCAGCGCTTGTTCAAGCCTCGACGGCCTGTGACAAGGAGAGGCAGGATGTCCTTGAGACGAAGGCTGCTCGTGACGCAGCCCTGGGGGAGGTGGTTGTAGTCCGCGATCGCTGCAAGGCGCTGGAGGAAGAGCTGCAAGGCCTGCGGGACCAACTCGCGAAAGAGGTTCGTCTTCGCCAGGAGCAGGAAGAAGGCATGAAGGCTCGCGAGGTGGCCCTCGAGGGCCGGGAGGCCAAGCTCAAGAAGCGCCACGACCGCCTAGGTGCGCTGGGGAAGGAGTTGGAGGCGATGAAGGTTGAGCTGGACAGCAAGGCCAAGGTTCTTGCCGAGGATCGCGTGGCCTTCGCAGACATGGAGAAGAAGGCTCGTGATTCGCTGAAGATGCTCTACGCCAGTGGCCTGGAGAGCCCGCTGGCCGGCGCCGAGGACGGCCCCGCCAAGCTGCTTCCCTTCCTGGTTCGTGCTCTTGAGGATGTCACCCTTGGCCTTGGCCCCACGGCCGAGGCCGAGGCGCGTGTCCTGTCTTCTGCTACGCTGACGCGGGTCTTCACCCACATCTACCTTCGCGACCCCAGCGCCGACCTCGACAGCCTGTTGGAGCCAGTAAGCGGCGAGGGCACTGCCGCCGCTGCCGAGGCCGTGAAGGGCCGCACTGAGGCTCTACTGGGGAAGTTCCGGGCCTTCAGTACCAAGTCGAAGCAGGATGCTTCCGGTCCTGCTGCTCCATGAGGCGGGGCTACCCGCGCTAGTCCACCGCCACCAAGTGACTCCGCTACTGCTCCTGTCCTGCTTTTAATTCCTGCACTTGCATCATGCCGCGGGGCTACCCGCGCTACTCCACCGCCACCAAGTGACTCCACCAAACGACAGTATGGACTGTAATATTTGCTTTTAAGTTCCTTGAATTTTATGCTTTTCTTCCTACTTGCTTGTGTTCTATGCCGGCAGAGCCCGGCCCAGCGCGTACCTCACCCAGCATTAGCCCCGACCGGAAACCAGGACGGGACCAAAGGAGTGAGGGGCTACGGAGACAGTTAGGCTCCTGAGTCGCGATGCTCAGGAGTCCCCCTTGGCGCATGAACAACAAGTAGGGAGGTGTGATGTAGGTGGATCTTCCGTTTTACGTCTGCAGAGCCCGACTCCGCGCGTACCTCACCCAGCATTAGCCCCGATCGGAAACCAGGACAGGACCAATGGAGTGAGGGGCTATGGAGCCAGTTAGGCTCCTGAGTCGTGATGCTCAGGAGTCCCCCTTGACACGCAAACAGCAAGTGATGAGGTGAAATGCAAGTGGGACCACCGTTCTACGTCTGCAGAGCCCGGCCCCGCGCGTGCCTTACCCAGCACTAGCCTTTCGGAACTAGGGAGTGAGGGGCTACGGGACTAGTTAGGCCCCTGAGTCGCGATGCTCAAGGGTCCCCCTTGACGCTCAAACGGCCTTCATACCTTGGCTCCGCTCGGGGAGAGACGCGCGGCAAACCAGGCCCGAGGGGCCTGGCTAGGTGGCGTACGTCTGGGCGTCACCCAGGCGCAGCCCCCGTACCCAGCCCCCTCGCGCGGCGCTCCCGAGGGGAGGCGTTGCGATGAGGCTAGACACTGAGCTCTGGGCTCCCTACGGTTAATGCGGCCCGGGGCCACCCTCAGTTGTTTATCACCAGCGCAGAGCATAGCGCTTCTACATGTGTACGGGCATAGCCGCTCGTCGGCAGTGTCGTCAGCCAGCGCGGAGCATGGTGCTTCCACTGGTACGTGGGAGGGGGCTCCCCTCCGGGAGGAGCCCCCGGGGCGTGTACAGCCCCGCCCTGACACGTGGCCGGCACGGTAGGGCTAGGTGAGGTGTATCTGGGCACCCGTGAGCCAGCGCGGGACTCACGGGGCCCTACCCCTTGGAGGGTTGCGCCTGGCACTGGGCCTTATCTTGTGCTATGTTCCTGCAAATTTGGTTAGATGCCGGCACGCTACATCCTCGGGTCCCGGCCCTCGAGCTTGTCTCAGTCGTTGCTGGTATGGCAGATCGCGATGCCGTGGTCATGGCCAGAGGGTGAGGGCTGGAGAGCCAGTAAGATCCCTGAGTCGCGATGCTCAGGTACCCCCCCCCTTAACATGCAAGTGGTCGACATGGAGAAGAAGAGGCGCCGTGGACATGCATCAAGTAATCAAGCATGACGGGCGAATGCATAGTCAGAAATAAACGCAAGGGAGATACATGCCGCTAGGCCTGGCCCGAGCGACTGGGGGGTGATGCAGCCCGAGGGGCGCCCCGAACAAAGTAGGCTAACGACATGAAATAAAAGGGATACATACCGCAGGGACGGACCCACGTGACCTGGGAACGATGCAGCCCTGGGAGGGCGCTCCCAGCTGGAAATGAAACTTGTAAGATGTCACCTGAGAGCGTCGAGGGCGAAGGGGTGTCGGTGCAGCAGACTCGGTAGGCCGCGGAAGCTGATCCTCACGAGCCCCCAGGCCCAGGGGCCTCGGGAGGCTCCGGAGGCACTGGTAGCTCTTTGCGAATCATCTCCACCTCCGCGTAGGCTGCGGATCGCCTGTCTTCTTGAGCCTCCATGATGCCCCTCATGAGGCACTGGCGCGTTGCAACCGCGCTCGGCAGGCCGTAAGGCATGCGAACGTAGTTGTGGGGCAGACCCCTGCAGCGCCCCAATCGCGAGGGCCAGAGGCACCCCATTGTGGTGGCTTGGTTGAGCCCTGGTACATCGATGCAGACACGCAGCCCACCATCCTCGCCCGGATGGGGAGCCACAGCCGGTAGACGGCGGCAACCTCTCATGATTCTTGATTCCTGTAGTTCTCGAATGGCCTTGTCGACGAACTCCTGCGGGTCTGACCTTCCTTGCCTTGCTCCTTCTTGAGGGGAACGTGCTTCGAAACACGCCTCCATGTGGTGCCCAAGCGCCTCCCTCGTGACCCTGGCCAGGTCGGTGGCCCTCCAGGGGAGAGCCCTCAAGCCCTGCCTGAGGAGGGCGCCGGGCGCGCTTTCCTATGCGATGGAAGGAGGTTCCCCCTGGGCAGATGCGGGCCCTGAGGGGCCCGCCTCCCGAGGGGCCGGTCCGGACGACGTCTTCTTCTTCTTGGGGGTGGTCTGGAGAAGCCTCCTGCTCCCGCGATCTGGGTCTTCCAGTGATGCGGCCTGAAAGGCTCGCTCCAGGGAACACACTGCATCGTTCTCTTCACAGGACACCGTGATGACTCCGCCACTTCCTGGCATCTTGAGGACGTTGTAGCCATGGTGAGTCATGGCCATGAACTTGGCCAGCGCTGGGTACCCGAGGATGGCGTTGTACGGCAGGCGGATGTGGGCGACGTCGAAGTCGATGAGCTCGGTGCGGTAGTTGTCGCATGCCCCGAAGGTGACAGGGAGGCGGACCTACCCAATCGGGACCGTGGAGCCGTCGGTGACTCCGGAGAAGGGCTTGGTTGGCTGAAGCTGGTCGTAAGGCACTTGGAGATTGTTGAACGTTTCCACGGACAAGATGTTGAGCCCTGCCCCACCATCGATGAGGGTCTTGGTGACCAGTACATTGCTGATGACTGGGGAGCAAAGCATCGGGAGGACTTCGGCTGTGGCCGCACACTTGAGTTGATCCGCTGAGCTGAATGTGATGGCGCATGCCGACCACCTGAGAGGGCGCGTTGCTTCAAGCGTGGGGAGGACTGCGTTCAGTTCGCGGGCAAACTGCTTGAAGATGCATTGGGAGGCTGGGGCTTGAGCTCCGCCCAAGATGCAGGCGACGGCGCGTGGCTCCTGGAAGCCCCCAGCCCCTTCGTCTTGATGGCGGTCCCCGTTTCTCCTTGGCTGAGGCGGCAGTGGAGGGAGGCCTGCGTGGCCCTGTGGGCGATCCTCACGAGGCTGATCTCTCCAGTCCCCCTCGCGAGGCAGGTCTCGCCAGCGATCCTCGCGAGGTTGATCGCGCCACCCTTGGTGTGGGCCGCGGTCTTCCCAGCATCCTGCGTTTCTTCCTCCTCCTCGGCTGTAGCCCTGATCGGCGTGTTCGGGACGACGGCCGATCCTTCCTTCTCGCACGACGTGGGGTTCTTGGCATTCATTGGTGTTGTGTGTGTGGAGGTCGTGGTACACACAGTACGGGCCGCCCCGGGAGGACTCAGGCAGATCTTTGCCCCGCTTGGTGTCTGGTTCTGCCGCGAGCACGGCAGCCCCCTTGCGCTTCACGTCCTTGGCCTTGGGCTTCTTCTCTTCTGGGTCTGCGGCAGGCATCTCGAGGAGGGAGAGGCATCCCTCCTCAGCCCTGGCGCACTTGGTCGCCAAGTTGAACAGCTCCAGGGAGGTGCACAGGTCTTCATGCATCGCCAGCTCCTCCTTCATCTTGACGTCGCGCACACCATCGGAGAAGGCCGAGATGATGGCCTCCTTAGACACCTTGGGGATCTTGAGGCGCGTGCTGTTGAAGCGCTGGATGTACTTTTGCAGGGTCTCTCCAGGTTGTTGCTTGATGCGGCGCATGTCGCTCACGGCGGGTGGCCGGTCGCGAGTACCTTGGAAGTTGGCGATGAAGCGGGTGCGCATCTGGTCCCAGGAAGAGATCATGCCTGGAGCCATATTCAGGAGCCAGGTGCGAGCTCCTTCCTTGAGCGCCATGGGAAACCAGTTCGCCATGACCTTCTCGTCCCCGTTGGCAGCTTCGATGCCCAGCTCATAGAGCTGGAGGAACTCGGCAGGGTCAATCGTGCCGTCGTAACGAGGAGGCAGGTCTGGCTTGAACTTGCCGGGCCACACGACGCTACGCAGCTCGGTGGGGTAGGCACGGCAGCCTGCGGTGGCCATGAAAGGCTTCGGCTGGAGCCGGAGCAGGGAGCGCCCAGGCAGCTCCTTGTGGGCGAGGGACTTCTTGGCAGCTCCGTTCTTGCTGCGCTGGCACCTGACGGAGCGGGTTCCGCCCAGGGGCCATGCGCCTTGGAGCCATGGAATCTTCTTGGAGAGGAGGCGGCTGGTACGCCCCCGGAGCTTCGTTGCCCGCGCGGGGCGGGGTGCGGCGCGGCGGAATGGACGGCGCGGGAGAGCCCCCAGCGGCGCGGACGAGCTTGGCGACGCAGTCAAGCCACTCTTCGTAGACATCGTCGACGGGATGGTAGCACAGGAGCTCGTTTGCCGAGATGAGCGCATCTCGAGCCTCCAAGGGTGCGCGGAGCGTGCGGGACGAAGAAACAGCTGGTGTGAGCGATGGGGTGGCGGTACGGTCGTCTTGTCGCACGGATGGATGCTGAGACGACGCTTGTTGTTCGCCCCCCGTCGGGTCGGTTGCAGCGTTGATGGCGGGTGACGGGGAACGACGAGGACGTCCGCCGATGGGCACCGTCTGGGCAACGCAGGAAGCAATGGCGGCCCGGCGCTCGGCGCGGGACCGACGGGCGTCGGACATGGATGCGACGGTAGGAGGAGAACGGGGCGAGGAAGACGAATTCCGGCGCACCCCTACCTAGCGCGCCAAATGTCGGATTTCGGGTTCCGGCAGACCCTTAAGGTTCAAACAATGGGGTGCACGCGGAGATTATGCCTTCTACCTCTCCGTCTCGCAAAGATCTAGACTACTGAAAGAACTACACAAGGGACACAAGGTTTATACTGGTTCGGGCCACCGTTGTGGTGTAATACCCTACTCCAGTGTGTGGTGGGTGGATTGCCTCTTGGGGCTGATGATGATGAACAATACAAGGAAGAACAGCCTCGCGAGGGTCTGTTCTTGGATGGGGCGATGAACTACTCGGAGGGGTTTAGCCACCTTTCTCTTTCTCTCTCTCTCTCTAGCCAATCGACTGAACCCCCTTTGCTATGTGGGTGGCTGGTTCTCGATCTCCCTCCTCCTTTCCTACCCTGGGGGTGGCTAATCCTATTTATAGAGGCCCTGGTCCTCCTCCCAAATATCGAGCGGGAAGGGAGCCAACAATGGCGGGCTAATTTGAAGGGGGACAACATGTATCAACTATCCTGACAAAAGCAGTCTTCGCCAACGCAAAGCTCTGGTGATGACGCCGTCTTGGGCTCCACGGTGACCTCCGTCTCGTAGTCCTCCTGGTCTTAGTCTCGTTGCACCGAAATGCAACCTTTGCCTGATGCCACGGTACTCCACGGCTGCGCTTGCCCCCTTTGCACCAAAGAGGAAAGGAGGACGCTGCACGGGCTGGCACCCGCCTGGCGCCCTGAGTCGTCATGGCTTACGTCACGGGCACCTCGTGAGGTACCCCGCCTTGATCTCTCCACCTCCTCGCGAGCTAGCCTGACGAGGCCGCGCCTGAGGAAGCTCCGGGTCGTCCGCCCCGCGAGGCTTGGCCCCTCGCGAGATTCTTGAGTCTTGTGTTGGTGAAGATGGGTCGCGCTGGGCCCCCTTTGAGCCACGCGCAGGCCGCAGGCAGGCAAGTCTGGGGACCCCCGTTCCCAGAACGCCGACATGCTGATTATGCTAATTATATTGTTGCTAAATTTATACCACCTAGTTTCACATACCAACAAAAGAAAAAGTTCTTCTATGATTTGAGACATTACTTTTGGGATGACCCACATCTTTATAAAGAAGGAGTAGATGGTGTTATTAGACGTTGTGTACCTGAGCATGAACAGGAATAGATCCTACGCAAGTGTCATTTCGAGTCTTATGGAGGACACCACGCTGGAGATAGAACTGCACATAAGGTATTGCAATATGGTTTTTATTGGCCTACTCTCTTCAAGGATGCCCGTAAGTTTGTCTTGTCTTGCGATGAATGTCAAAGAATTGGTAATATTAGTAGACGTCAAGAAATGCCTATGAATTATTCTCTCGTAATTGAACCGTTTGATGTTTGGGGCTTTGATTATATGGGACCTTTTCCTGCCTCTAATGGATACACACATATTCTAGTTGTTGTTGATTACGTTACTAAGTGGGTAGAAGCTATTCCAACTAGTAGTGCTGATCATAACACTTCTATTAAAATGCTTAAGGAAGTTATTTTCCTGAGGTTTGGAGTCCCTAGATATTTAATGACTGATGGTGGTTCACACTTTATTCATGGTGCTTTCCGTAAAATGCTTGCTAAATATGATGTTAATCATAGAATTGCATCTCCTTATCACCCTCAGTCTAGTGGTCAAGTAGAGTTGAGCAATAGAGAGCTCAAATTAATTTTGCAAAAGACTGTTAATAGGTCTATAAAGAATTGGTCTAAGAAACTTGATGATGCATTATGGGCTTATAGAACTACATATAAAAATCCTATGGGTATGTCTCCGTATAAAATAGTCAATGGAAAAGCATGTCACTTACCTCTTGAACTAGAACATAAGGCATATTGGGCTATTAAAGAGCTCAACTATGATTTTAAACTTGCCGGTGAGAAGAGGTTATTTGGTATTAGCTCACTTGATGAATGGAGAACCCAAGCTTATGAGAATGCCAAGTTGTTTAAAGAAAAAGTTAAAAGATGGCATGATAAAAGGATACAAAAGCATGATTTTAATGTAGGTGATTATGTATTGCTATACAACTCTCGTTTAAGATTTTTTGCAGGAAAACTTCTCTCTAAATGGGAAGGCCCCTATGTTATCAAAGAGGTCTATCGTTCCGGTGCCATAAAGATCAACAACTTCGAGGGCACAAATCCAAAGGTGGTAAATGGTCAAAGAATTAAATATTATATCTCAGGCAATCCCAAAAATGTTGAAACCAATATTATTGAAACCGTAACCCCGGAGGAATACATAAGGGACACTTTCCGGAATGTTTCAGACTCCGAAAAGGAATAGGTATGTGGTACGGTAAGTAAACCGACTCCAAAACAATTTTTAGGGCAATATTTCTCTGTTTTGGAATATTTAGAAAAATAGAAAAATAAGTAGCAGCCCGGGAAGGACACGAGGGCCCCATGAGGGTGGTGGGCGCGCCCTACCCCCCTGGGCGCGCCCCCTACCTCATGAGCACCTCGTGTGCCTTCCGGACTCCGTTTTCTTGCACGATACGTATTTTGGTCGGTAAAAATTCATTATATATTCTCTCGAAGGTTTTGACTCCCGTATCACGCAAACCTCCTCTGTTCTTGTTTCGAGCTATTTTCTGTCAGGGTTTTCAAGGCTAGGCATCATGTCGTCTCCCTCCTCCAACAATGGTGACAACGATGCTTGGCTAATGAAGATAGATCTAAAGAGGGAAGAACCCACGAGGGTCAACAAGGATGAAAGGTTCAAGAAGTCCACGGAGGATCAAGCTCCAGCAGCAAACGACACCCTTCAAATTGATCATAACCTTCTTACCCCAACTGAGATCGAAGCTTTCAAGATGATTGAGTTAGCTCGTGTTCAAAACAAGTATCTCACACAAGAAAATATTTTTTGAAGGAGCTTATTGTTGCACTCAAGGGCATTATTCGCAAGCTGGAGGACCTCTTACGCTCGATGTGCGATTATCCGTCACCGCCACCTTCTTCACCAACCAAGAAGAATTGAGTATATGGGTATGGGCACTCCCCTTGGCAACTGCCAAGCTTGGGGGAGGTGCCTGGTATCGTATCACAATCACAACTCCTATCTTTACCGTTTTTCTTAGTTCAATCCTATTGGTAGTATCTTGATCTAGTAGAATAAAGTTTATGGCATGATCTAGTTTTGAGTTTTGCTTTATGATCTCTCTATGTAATCAAGTCCGTGAGCTATATATAATAAAGATTAGTGTTGAGTCAAGGGCTTGATTATTTTGCCATGATCTTGGGTGAATAAAAGAAAGAAAAAAAAAGGAATAAAAAGAAACAGAAAGTTAATATTGATCTTATTGAGAGTAATGCCTTCACATAGAAAGAGTATGATGATTAAAAGTTGTTGGGAGTTGGCAGACATAGCTTGGGTCATTGTTGCAATTAATAGGAAGTAATAAGGAAAGAGAGGTTTTCACATATAGATGTATTATCATTGACATCTTTTATGATTGGGAGCACTCATTAAAATATGACATGCTAAAGAGTTGATGTTGGACAAGGAAGACAACGTAATGAGTTATGTATTTCTTATATCTCAGATAAAGTATGTTGTCATGGATCCTCTAACTTGTTAAGCTTGCCTTTCCCCCTCATGCTAGCCAAATTCTCAGCTCCAAGTAGAAATACTACCCGTGCTTCCAAATATCCTTAAACTAGTTTTGCCATGAGAGTCCACCATATCTACCTACGGATTCAGTAAGATCCTTCAAGTAAGTTGTCATCGGTGCAAAGCAATAAAAATTGCTCTAAATATGTATGATTGATTGGTGTGGGAGAAATAAGCTTTATACGATCTTGTGATGTGAAAGTAATAAAAGCGATAGACTGCATAATAAAGGTTCATATCACAAGGGGCAATATAAAGTGACGTTCTTTCGCATTGAGATTTTATACATCCAACCATAAAAGCGCATGGCAACCTCTGCTTCCCTCTGAGAAGGGCCTATCATTTATTATTATCTTCTACCTTATGCAAGAGTCATGGTGATCTTCACCTTTTCTTTTTCATTTTATCCTTTGGCAAGCTCAGCATGTTGGAAAGAACATGATATATATATATATATATCTAACTGAATGTAGGGGATCATGAACCATTATTGTTGACATTACCCTTGAGGTAAAAGGTTGTGGGGCAAAACTATAAGCCCCTATCTTTCTCGGTGTCCGAGTTAAACTCCGTAACCACAAGTATCGCGTGAGTGTTAGCAATTATGGAGGACTAAATGATAGTTGAGTATGTGGACTTCCTTTTTAGCTCTGACATAGACTCTTTCCGATGTTATGATAAATTGCAATTGCTTCAATGACTGAGATTATAGTTTGTCGAAGCCCAATAAGATTTATGATTTATACTTTTGCATTGTGAATAGATCATCACTTGAACATAAGTAATCATATGACAAAATCTATATATGTTGTTGTTATGAGAATAATCATGATGCCTTCATGTCCGTATTTTATTTTTATCGACGCCTCTACCTCTAAACATGAGGACATATTTATTGTTATCGGCTTTTTGCTTGAGGACAAGCGATGTCTAAGCTTGGGGGAGTTGATACGTCCATTTTGCATCATGCTTTTATATCGATATTTATCGCATTATGGACCGTTATTTCACTTTATATCACAATACTTATGGCTATTCTCTCTTATTTTACAAGGTTTACATAAGGAGGGAGAATGCAGGCAGCTGGAATTCTGGGCTGGAAAAGGAGCAAATATTAGAGACCTATTCTGCGCAACTCCAAAAGTCCTGAAACTCTACGGAACATCTTAAAAGAAATAAAGAAAAATCCATGCCAATAATGAAGGCCAGGGGGCCCACACCCTTCTCACGAGGGTGGGGGGTGCCCCCCCTAGGGCGCGCCCCCCTACCTCGTGGGCCCCCTGGTGGCTCTCTGATGCCCATCTTCTCCAATATGAGGTTTTCGATGAGAAAAAAGTAAGGAGGAACTTTTCAGGACGAGACTCCGCCGCCACGAGGTGGAACCTTGGCGGATGCAATCTAGAGCTCCGGCAGAGCTGTTCTACCGGCGATAGTTCCCTCCCGGAGGGGGCAATCATCACCATCGTCATCACCAACGCTCCTCTCATAGGGAGAGGGCAATCTCCATCAACATCTTCACCAGCACCATCTCATCTCCAAACCCTAGTTCATCTCTTGTATCCAATTCTTGTCTCAAAGTCCGGGATTGGTGCTAGTAGGTTGCTAGAGTGACAGAAGCTTAAACCCTAGTTTATGCGTTGCTTCGTAAGTGGCTGATTTGGATCCACATGTTTCATGCTATGGTTAGGTTTACCTTAATACTTTTGTTGTAGTTGTGGATGCTTTCAATAGAGGTTAATCATAAGTTGGATGCTTGTTCAAGTAAGAACAGCACCCAAGCACCGGTCCACCCACATATCAAATTATCAAAGTATCGAACGCAAATCATATGATCATGATAAAACCTAGCTTGACGATATTCCCATGTGTCCTCGGGAGCGCTTTTCCTATTATAAGAGTTTGTTTCGGCTTGTCCTTTGCTACAAAAGGATTGGGCCACCTGGCTGCACTTTATTTACTTTTGTTACTTGTTGCTCGTTACAATTTATCCTATTACAAAACTATCTGTTACCACTTATTTCAGTACATGCAGAGTATACCTTGCTGAAAACTGTTGGAAATATGCCCTAGAGGCAATAATAAAAGCATTATTATTATATTTCCTTGTTCATGATAATTGTCTTTATTCATGCTATAATTGTGTTATCCGGAAATCATAATACATGTGTGAATAATAGACACCAACATGTCCCTAGTAAGCCTCTAGTTGACTAGCTCGTTGATCAACAGATAGTCATGGTTTCCTGACTGTGGACATTGGATGTCATTGATAACGAGATCACATCATTAGGAGAATGATGTGATGGACAAGACCCAATCCTAAGCATAGCACAAGATTGTATAGTTCGTTTCCTAGAGTTTTCCAATGTCAAGTATCTTTTCCTTAGACCATGAGATCGTGTAACTCCCGGATACCGTAGGAGTGCTTTGGGTGTACCAAACGTCACAACGTAACTGGGTGACTATAAAGGTATACTACGGGTATCTCCGAAAGTGTCTGTTGGGTTGACACGGATCAAGACTGGGATTTGTCACTCCGTATGACGGAGAGGTATCACTGGGCCCACTCGGTAATGCATCATCATAATGAGCTCAAAGTGACCAAGTGTCTGGTCACGGGATCATGCATTACGGTACGAGTAAAGTGACTTGCCGTTAACGAGATTGAACGAGGTATTGGGATACCGACGATCGGATCTCGGGCAAGTAACATACCGATTGACAAAGGGAATTGTATACGGGGTTGCTTGAATCTTCGACATCGTGGTTCATCCGATGAGATCATCGAGGAGCATGTGGGAGCCAATATGGGTATCCAGATCCCGCTGTTGGTTATTGACCGGAGAGTCGTCTCGGTCATGTCTACATGTCTCCCGAACCCGTAGGGTCTACACACTTAAGGTTCGGTGACGCTAGGGTTGTAGGGATATGTATATGCAGTAACCCGAATGTTGTTCGGAGTCCCGGATGAGATCCCGGATGTCACGAGGAGTTCCGGAATGGTCCGGAGGTAAAGAATTATATATAGGAAGTGCTATTTCGGGCATCGGGACAAGTTTCGTGGTCACCGGTATTGTACCGGGACCACCGGAAGGGTCCCGGGGGTCCACCGGGTGGGGCCACCTGTCCCAGGGGGGCACATGGGCTATAGGGGGTGCGCCTTGGCCTACATGGGCCAAGGGCACCAGCCCCAAGAGGCCCATGCGCCTAGGGTTTCAAGGAGGAAGAGTCCTAGGAGGGGAAGGCACCTCCTAGGTGCCTTGGGGAGGAGGGATTCCTCCCCTTGGCCGCACCCCCTAGGAGATTGGATCTCCTAGGGCCGGCGCCCCCCCTTGGCCCTCCTATATATAGTGGGGAGATGGAGAACTTCTTACCTTGATCTTTGGTAGCTCCCTCTCCCTCTCCAACACCTCCTCCTCCTCCATAGTGCTTGGCGAAGCCCTGCCGGAGTACTGTAGCTCCATCACCACCACGCCGTCGTGCTGCTGCTGGAGCCATCTACATCAACCTCTCCTTCCCCCTTGCTGGATCAAGAAGAAGGAGACGTTGCTGTTCCGTACGTGTGTTGAACGCGGAGGTGCCGTCCGTTCGGTGCTAAGGATCTTCGGTGATTCGAATCATGTCGAGTACGACTCCCTCATCCCCGTTCTTTGAATGCTTCCGCTCGCGATCTACAAGGTACATAGATGCTTCTAACCACTCGTTGCTAGATGAACTCCTAGATGGATCTTGGTGAAACCGTAGGAAAATTTTTGTTTTCTGCAACGTTCCCCAACAGTGGCATCATGAGCTAGGTCTATGCGTAGTTCTCTTGCACGAGTAGAACACAATTTGTTGTGGGCGTTGATGTTGTCAACTTTCTTGCCGCTACTAGTCTTATCTTGCTTCAACGGTATTGTGGGATGAAGCGGCCCGGACCAACCTTACACGTACGCTTACGTGAGACCGGTTCCACCGACTAACATGCACAAGTTGCATAAGGTGGCTGGCGGGTGTCTGTCTCTCCCACTTTAGTTGGAGCGGATTCGATGAAAAGGGTCCTTATGAAGGGTAAATAGAAGTTGACAAATCACATTGTGGCTTTCACGTAGGTAAGAAAACGTTCTTGCTAGAATCCTACTTCAGCCACGTAAAACTTGCAACAACAATTAGAGGACGTCTAACTTGTTTTTGCAGCAAGTGCTTTGTGATATGATATGGCTATGAGATGTTCATGCTATTGTAATAGGAATCATGACTTGCATGTCGATGAGTATGACAACCGGCAGGAGCCATAGGAGTTGTCTTTATTTTTTATATGACCTGCGTGTCATTGAGAAACGCCATGTAAATTACTTTACTTTATTGCTAAACGCGTTAGCCATAGTAGTAGAAGTAATAGTTGGCGAGAAACTTCATGGAGACATGATGATGGAGATCATGATGATGGAGATCATGGTGTCATTCCGGTGACAAGATGATCATGGAGCCCCAAGATGGAGATCAAAGGAGCTATGTGATATTGGCCATATCATGTCACTATTATTATTTGATTGCATGTGATGTTTATCATGTTTTTGGATCTTGTTTACTTAGAACGACGGTAGTAAATAAGATGATCCCTCATAACAATTTCAAGAAGTGTTCCCCCTAACTGTGCACCATTGCGACAGTTCGTTCGTTTCTAAGCACCACGTGATGATCGGGTGCGATAGATTCCAACGTTCACATACAATGGGTGTAAGACAGATTTACACATGCAAACACTTAGGTTGACTTGACGAGCCTAGCATGTACAGACATGGCCTCGGAACATACAAGACTGAAAGGTCGAGCATGAGTCGTATAGAAGATACGATCAACATGAAGATGTTCACCGATGTTGACTAGTCCGTCTCACGTGATGATCGGACATGGCCTAGTTGACTCGGATCATGTTATACTTAGATGACTAGAAGAGGGATGTCTATCTAAGTGGGAGTTCATTGAATAATTTGATTAGATGAACTTAATTATCATAAATTGAGTCTAAAACATTTACAATATGTCTTGTAGATCAAATGGCCAACGTAGTCCTCAACTTCAACGCGTTCCTAGAGAAAACCAAGCTGAAAGACGATGGCAGCAACTACACGGACTGGGTCCGGAACCTGAGGATCATCCTCATAGCTGCCAAGAAAGATTATGTCTACAAGCACCGCTAGGTGACGCGCCTATTCTCCCTGCAGAACAAGATGTTATGAACGCTTGGCAGGAACGTACCGATGACTACTCCCTCGTTCAGTGCGGCATGCTTTACAGCTTAGAGCCGGGGCTCCAAAAGTGTTTTGAGAGACATGGAGCATATGAGATGTTCGAAGAGCTGAAAATGGTTTTTCAAGCTCATGCCTGGGTCGAGAGATATGAAGTCTCCGACAAATTCTTCAGCTGTAAGATGGAGGAAAATAGTTCTATCAGTGAGCACATACTCACTATGTCTGGGTTACATAACCGCTTGACTCAGCTGGGAGTTAATCTCCCGGAGGACGCGGTCATTGACAGAATCCTTCAGTCGCTTCCACCGAGCTACAAGAGCTTTGTGATGAACTTCAATATGCAGGGGATGGAAAAGACCATTCCTGAAGTATTTGCTATGCTGAAATCAGCAGAGGTAGAAGTCAAGAAGGAACATCAAGTGTTGATGGTCAATAAAACCACTAAGTTCAAGAAGGGAAAGGGTAAAAAGAACTTCAAGAAAGACGGCAAGGGAGTTGCCGCGCCCGGCAAGCAAGCTGCCGGGAAGAAGCCAAAGAATGGACCCCAAGCCCAAGACTGAGTGCTTTTATTGCAAGGAAAGTGGTCACTGGAAGCGGAATTGCCCCAAATACTTAGCAGACAAGAAGGCCGGCAAAACAAAAGGTATATGTGATATACATGTAATTGATGTGTACCTTACCAGTACTCGTAGTAGCTCCTGGGTATTTGATACCGGTGCAGTTGCTCACATTTGTAACTCAAAGCAGGAGCTGCGGAATAAGCGGAGACTGGCAAAGGACGAGGTGACGATGCGCGTCGGGAATGGTTACAAGGTCAATGTGATCGCCGTCGGCACGCTACCTCTACATTTACCTACGGGATTAGTTTTAAACCTCAATAATTGTTATTTAGTGCCAGCTTTGAGCATGAACATTGTATCGGGATCTCGTTTAATTCGAGATGGCTACTCATTTAAATCCGAGAATAATGATTGTTCTATTTATATGAGAGATATGTTTTATGGTCATGCTCCGATGGTGAATGGTTTATTCTTCCTCGAACGTAATGCTACACATGTTCATAGTGTGAAAACCAAAAGATGTAAGGTTGATAACGATAGTCCCACATACTTGTGGCAATGCCGCCTTGGTCACATAGGGGTCAAACGCATGAAGAAGCTCCATGCAGATGGACTTTTAGAGTCTCTTGATTATGAATCATTTGACACGTGCGAACCATGCCTCATGGGTAAACTGACCAAGACTCCGTTCTCAGGAACAATGGAGCGAGCAACCAACTTATTGGAAATCATACATACTGATGTGTGCGGTCCAATGAGTGTTGAGGCTCACGGTGGCTATCGTTATGTTCTCACCCTCACTGATGACTTGAGTAGATATGGGTATATCTACTTAATGAAACACGAGTCTGAAACCTTTGAAAAGTTCAAGGAATTTCAGAGTGAGGTTGAGAATCAACGTGACAGGAAAATCAAGTTTCTACGATCAGATCGTGGAGGAGAATACTTGAGTCAGGAATTTGGCACACACTTAAGAAAATGTGGAATAGTTTCACAACTCACGCCGCCTGGAACACCTCAGCGTAATGGTGTGTCCGAATGTCGTAATCGCACTCTATTAGATATGGTGCGATCTATGATGTCTCTTACCGATTTACCGCTATCTTTTTGGGGCTATGCTTTAGAGACTGCCGCATTCACTTTAAATAGGGCTCCGTCAAAATCCTTTGAGACGACACCGTATGAATTATGGTTTGGGAAGAAACCTAAGCTGTTGTTTCTAAAAGTTTGGGGATGCGATGCTTATGTCAAGAAACTTCAACCTGAAAAGCTCGAACCCAAGTCGGAAAAATGCGTCTTCATAGGATACCCTAAAGAAACTATTGGGTATACCTTCTACCTCAGATCCGAAGGCAAGATCTTTGTTGCCAAGAATGGATCCTTTCTAGAGAAAGAGTTTCTCTCGAAAGAAGTAAGTGGGAGGAAAGTAGAACTTGATGAAGTATTACCTCTTGAACCGGAAAAAGGTGCAACTCAAGAAAATGTTCCTGAGGTACCTGCACCGACTAGAGAGGAAGTTAATGATGATGATCAAGATACTTCTGATCAAGCTCCTACTGAAATTCGAAGGTCCACAAGGACACGTTCCGCACCAGAGTGGTACGGCAACCCTGTCTTGGAAATCATGTTGTTAGACAACGGTGAACCTTCGAACTATGAAGAAGCGATGGCGGGCCCGGATTCCGACAAATGGCTAGAAGCCATGAAATCCGAGATAGGATCCATGTATGAAAACGAAGTATGGACTTTGACTGGCTTGCCCGTTGAGCGGCGAGCCATAGAAAATAAATGGATCTTTAAGAAGAAGACAGACGCGGATGGTAATGTGACCATCTATAAAGCTTGGCTTGTCGCTAAGGGTTATTGGCAAGTTCAAGGGGTTGACTACGATGAGACTTTCTCACCGGTAGCGAAGCTGAAGTCCGTCCGAATCATGTTAGCGATTGCCGCATTCTATGATTATGAGATATGGCAAATGGACGTCAAAACGGCATTCCTTAATGGTTTCCTTAAGGAAGAATTGTATATGATGAAGCCGGAAGGTTTTGTCGATCCTAAGAATGCTGACAAGGTGTGCAAGCTCCAATGCTCGATTTATGGGCTGGTGCAAGCATCTCAGAGTTGGAACTTTCGCTTTGATGAGATGATCAAAGCGTTTGGGTTTACACAGACTTATGGAGAAGCCTGCGTTTACAAGAAAGTGAGTGGGAGCTCTGTAGCATTTCTCATATTATATGTAGATGACATACTTTTGATAGGAAATGATATAGAACTCTTGGACAGCATAAAGGCCTACTTGAATAAAAGTTTTTCAATGAAGGACCTTGGAGAAGCTGCTTATATATTAGGAATCAAGATCTATAGAGATAGATCGAGACGCCTCATAGGTCTTTCACAAAGCACATACCTTGATAAGATATTGAAGAAGTTCAATATGGATCAGTCTAAGAAGGGGTTCTTGCCTGTGCTGCAAGGTGTGAAATTGAGCTCAGCTCAATGTCCGACCACAGCAGAAGATATAGAAGAGATGAGTGTCATCCCCTATGCCTCAGCCATAGGTTCTATTATGTATGCCATGCTGTGTACCAGACCTGATGTAAACCTTGCCGTAAGTTTGGTAGGAAGGTACCAAAGTAATCCCGGCAAGGAACACTGGACAGCGGTCAAGAATATCCTGAAGTACCTGAAAAGGACTAAGGAAATGTTTCTCGTTTATGGAGGTGACGAAGACCTCGTCGTAAAGGGTTACGTCGACGCTTGCTTCGACATAGATCTGGATGACTCTAAGTCTCAAACCGGATACATGTATATTTTGAATGGTGGGGAAGTAAGCTGGTGCAGTTGCAAGCAGAGCGTCGTGGCGGGATCTACATGTGAAGCGGAGTACATGGCAGCCTCGGAGGCAACACATGAAGCAATTTGGGTGAAGGAGTTCATCACCGACCTAGGAGTCATACCCAATGCATCGGGGCCGATCAAGCTCTTCTGTGACAACACTTGAGCTATTGCTCTTGCCAAGGAGCCCAGGTTCCACAAGAAGACCAGGCACATCAAGCGTCGCTTCAACTCCATTCGTGAAAATGTTCAAGATGGAGACATAGATATTTGTAAAGTACACACGGACCTGAATGTAGCAGATCCGTTGACTAAACCTCTCCCTAGAGCAAAACATGATCAACACCAGAATTCCATGGGTGTTCGATTCATCACAATGTAACTAGATTATTGACTCTAGTGCAAGTGGGAGACTGTTGGAAATATGCCCTAGAGGCAATAATAAAAGCATTATTATTATATTTCCTTGTTCATGATAATTGTCTTTATTCATGCTATAATTGTGTTATCCGGAAATCGTAATACATGTGTGAATAATAGACACCAACATGTCCCTAGTAAGCCTCTAGTTGACAGCCTCGTTGATCAACAGATAGTCATGGTTTCCTGACTATGGACATTGGATGTCATTGATAACGAGATCACATCATTAGGAGAATGATGTGATCGACAAGACCCAATCCTAAACATAGCACAAGATCGTATAGTTCGTTTTCTAGAGTTTTCCAATGTCAAGTATCTTTTCCTTAGACCATGAGATCGTGTAACTCCCGGATACCGTAGGAGTGCTTTGGGTGTACCAAACGTCACAACATAATTGGGTGACTATAAAGGTATACTACGGGTATCTCCGAAAGTGTCTGTTGGGTTGACACAGATCAAGACTGGGATTTGTCACTCCGTATGACGGAGAGGTATCACTGGGCCCACTCGGTAATGCATCATTATAATGAGCTCAAAGTGACCAAGTGTCTGGTCACGGGATCATGCATTACGGTACGAGTAAAGTGACTTGCCGGTAACGAGATTGAACGAGGTATTGGGATAACGACGATCGGATCTCGGGCAAGCAACATACCGATTGACAAAGGGAATTGTATACGGGGTTGCTTGAATACTCGACATCGTGGTTCATCCAATGAGATCATCGAGGAGCATGTGGGAGCCAATATGGGTATCCAGATCCCGCTGTTGGTTATTGACCGGAGAGTCGTCTCGGTCATGTCTACATGTCTCCCGAACCCGTAGGGTCTACACACTTAAGGTTCGGTGATGCTAGGGTTGTAGGGATATGTATATGCAGTAACCCGAATGTTGTTCGGAGTCCCGGATGAGATCCCGGACGTCACGAGGAGTTCCGGAATGGTCCGGAGGTAAAGAATTATATATAGGAAGTGTTATTTCGGGCATCAGGACAAGTTTCGGGGTCACCGGTATTGTACCGTGACCACCGGAAGGGTCCCAGGGGTCCACCGGGTGGGGCCACCTGTCCCGGGGGGGCACATGGGCTATAGGGGGTGCGCCTTGGCCTACATGGGCCAAGGGCACCAGCCCCAAGAGGCCCATGCGCCTAGGGTTTCAAGGAGGAAGAGTCCTAGGAGGGGAAGGCACCTCCTAGGTGCCTTGGGGAGGAGGGATTCCTCCCCTTGGCCGCACCCCCTAGGAGATTGGATCCCCTAGGGCCGGCGCCCCCCCTTGGCCCTCCTATATATAGTGGGGAGATGGAGAACTTCTTACCTTGATCTTTGGTGCCTCCCTCTCCCTCTCCAACACCTCCTCCTCCTCCATAGTGCTTGGCGAAGCCCTGCCGGAGTACTGCAGCTCCATCACCACCACGCCGTCGTGCTGCTGCTGGAGCCATCTACCTCAACCTCTCCTTCCCTCTTGCTGGATCAAGAAGAAGGAGACGTGGCTGTTCCGTACGTGTGTTGAACGCGGAGGTGCCGTCCGTTCGGTGCTAAGGATCTTCGGTGATTCGAATTACGTCGAGTATGACTCCCTCATCCCCGTTCTTTGAACGCTTCCGCTCGCGATCTACAAGGTACGTAGATGCTTCTAACCACTCGTTGCTAGATGAACTCCTAGATGGATCTTGGTGAAACCGTAGGAAATTTTTTGTTTTCTGCAACGTTCCCCAACAAAAACCGCTTATCATTTCCTTCTGCTCCTTGTTGGGTTCGACACTCTTACTTATCAAAAGGACTACGATAGATCCCCTATACTTGTGGGTCATCAGTCACCTCATCACCACTCGGCCGCCCCGCGTGTCGCCATCGGTTGGTCACCTCATAACCATTCGGCCGCTCCACGCGTCGCCATCGGTTGGTCACCTCATAACCACTCGGTCGCCCACATGTCGCCATCG
>NC_041390.1:356582133-356583854 GCF_002162155.2 Triticum dicoccoides | reverse complement strand
GCCATCGGTTGGTCAGCTCATAACCACTCGGCCGCCCCGCGCGTCTCTATCGGTTGGTCATCTCATCACCACTCGGCCGCCCCGCGCATCGCCATCGGTTGGTCACCTCATCACCACTCGGCCGCCCCACGCATCGCCATCGGTTAGTCACCTCATCACCTCTCGGTCTCCCCGCGCATCGCCATCGGGTGAACACATCTTCACACTCAGCCACTCACGCGCCTTCAGACATCTAAGTCATTCTACATGCACTACATTCTATTATTTCCGCATTCCCGAGTATCCTGTAATTCACACATCACGTTCACTTGGAGGCCACGCCACCGAGTGTACCTCTACGCTCGGCTGCTTGTTCTCACATACTGGCTTAGCACTGGTTATGTGACTCCTGAGTCCAACATCTATTTTTCGCATATGTCATTCACGAATATCATGTGTTCTTCATTTCAAGTTTACATCGGTCCTCGGGGGCTGCAACTCAGTCGGAACGTTGCACTTCCGTCTTATTTGAGCCAGCACTCCAATGAGTTCAGTTGGATCCGTCACTTCGACAAGTTCGAACAAATCCTTCGCTCTTTCAGACTCTTGCTAGTTAACCATCAAGCCCCTTGCACTCCCAGTGGGTGTCTATGGGTGTTATTCCCACAAATCATTTTAGCACACATCGAATTTCCTCGAGAAATTATTTCGTTGGCTTGTACCATTTTTTTACACAAGTTACGCGATCACTCGACCGCCCTATGCGCCAACTTCATCGCTGCTCGGACTCGATCACCGTACCGGTCCTAGCGCACCACAACTCCGACCTTGTCGCTCTGTTGACTTCAAACACATCCGTCCAACCCCTCTGTGGAATCCTCTGCATCGTATCAATGATATAGACCTTGTCAGGCATGAGACAGATACGTCCCTTTTATAATTAAACTTCACACTTCACCCCTTTGCGAGTTTGCCTCTTTCGAGCTTCACTCGGAAGCTTCTCCTCATCTTTACCCGAGTCCAACTCAATGAATTGCAAATCATCCATTCAAAACTATATTTCTCATATTCCGACATGTCCATTGTAGAAGCATGTAGTACGCTCGGGGGCTACACCGCACTTGGGGGCTGCATCTCATTTTGAATGACACTCTCCTGAGTGGTCGAGTACTTCATCATCAGTTAGATCCTTCACTTCAACAAGTGCATTTGATCCACCACTTTGACAAGTTTTATAGTCACTCAGATGATATGTGCGCCATCTTCATTCCTACTCAGACCCAGTTGTCACGCCCGTCTTCTTGCGTCGCAGCCACACTACATCGACCTCGTCGCTACATTAGCTTCGAAAGCATCTGGCTAACTTCTTCGAAGACCGTTTCAGCTACTTGGCTAGACATGCAATCTTTCACTCGGCCACCCCGTGCATCACCACTTGGTTGGACACATAGTCCTTCACTCGGCCACCTCGCGCATCCTCACCCGTCCGTCCCGCACGTCGCCACTCGGTTATGCACGTCTTCACCACTCGGCCGCTCTGCGCGTCACCTCTCGATTGTCCATGCCTTCACCACACGCCCGCCCCGCGCGTCACCACTTGGTTGCACATGTAGTCCTTCACTCGGCCAGCTCGCGCATCTTCACCCGTCCATCCCGCACGTGGCCACTCGGTTATGCACGTCTTCACCACTCGGCCGCTCCGCGCATCGCCTCTCGGTTGTGCATGCCTTCACCACACAGCC
>NC_041390.1:356505567-356581927 GCF_002162155.2 Triticum dicoccoides | reverse complement strand
ACATCGCCACTCGATTATGCACGTCTTCACCACTCGGCGTTCCACGCGTCGCCTCTCCGTTGTGCATGCCTTCACCACACGGCCGCCCCGCGCGTCGCCACTTGGTTGGACACGTAGTCCTTCACTCGGCCACCTCGCGCATCATCACCCGTCCGTCCCGCACATCGCCACTCGGTTATGCACATCTTCACCGCTCGGCCGCTCCGTGCGTCATCACTCGGTTGTATATGTCATCGCCCCTCGGCCACCTCACGCATCACCATCAGTTGGACATGTCTTTACCTCTACACCCTCAGCACGGGAACGACTAAGTTACTCATATGATCAAACCTCATATCACACTCTGTAGCAAGCTTACCTCTTTCGAGCATCACTCGGGGGCTACGCACATCCATTGAACATGCTTCCCTCAAGGGTTACTCCCATTCGATCAACCCATTGATCACATCGGGAATATCTTTCTGACCATACATGCTTGTTCCGCCGAAAATCTATAAGGGTAGTACTGTCCACTCGGACGATCGCCCTAATCATTTCTTGAAGTCATCTTCAGGACTGCAAAAGGGTGAAAATGACGCTCCACAACGGATACACTTGGCCTTTATCATAGGCTCCAACGCGTCAGTTTCACAAACTTGGACTCAGATATGGCATGTGTTGGTGTTCCCCCGGGATAATGAGTGGCATCTCTCCGAAGAGTCAGCCCACACACTAGCCTTGCCACTCGGGTTTCATGGCACGTCCATGTCAGACCACTAGTGTATCTCCTCCAGGAGACATACGAGTGCCACGCAGTTTTTCCCTCACAGTCAACATACTCCGATCAGTCAGAAAGCACGTCCACTCGGACAAATACCCCTTTCATGCAAAAGGTTGAAAACAAAACTCCTCTTCAGATACAATGTACTCTTACAAATACCCCCTTCATGCAAAAGATGACGGTCAATATAAGAAGTACTACTGGAACGGTTACTCCCTGGAGTGTCCAGCTTTTTTCTACAGTCGGTAGTTTCAAGGCCGAATTCATTCCTCGTGCCAAGAGCACGAAGACTCACCTACTTGACCAAGTTCCAGGTTGAATTTTACAGTGCCAAGTGCACGAAGATCAGTCCGACTGACTCAGCTCCAGGATGGGCTTATTTACCATGCCAAGCGCTTGAAGATCCATCCGATTGACTCAATTTCAGACAAAGATATTTACCGTGCCGACTGCATGGAGGTTTACCAGGAGACTAAAACCCTCTGCCAGACTCATCTAGTCCGACAGAGGCTCGGGGACTACACCCAGTGGGTGCACTCAGCGTGCCCCCACTAGAAGAGAATACAGAAAGAAACACTTTTGCTCGGTCAAGACCAGCTCTAGATCACTCAATTACTAGTCGACTTCTGAGTCGAGGAGAAACAAGCTAGACCAATACCAGATCCTCAAGTACTACTCGACCTCCGAGTCGGAGAGGAACAAGTTCGATTGGTACCCCCAGTCGACGGCGGTCTCGGGGACTACACCCAGTGGGTGCACTCAGCGTGCCCCCACGAGAGTAATTTCCACTCAGTACGGCCTGACCAGTCCGAGTGATGAACAACAAAAAACAAGTTCTAAAGACTCCTGTCAAACTACCAAAAAAATTCCTATAAGGTGAGTTTAACGCTCCTTCGTGGACCTGTTTTGAGCCTTCTTCTAGGACTCAAAGCGTGAAACTCACAAGTTTGGATCTAGAACTGACAAGTATTGACGTTCCCCCGGGATAAGAATGGCATCTCTCCGAGAGAACAGTCCATGCGTCAATCCTGTTGTCCGGATTTAATGAGATACCCATACTCTGATCACAAGTTAACCTCTTCCGAGAGATGAACAAATCTCACCAAGTTGCTCCTCGCGGGCACTTACCCCAGATCAGTCGGGAAGCTCAGTGCCGGAATCCATTGAGATTTTGTTCAAACCTTGGTTGTCTGAAAGCACGATGACTGGTACCGAGTATTTCTATAATCACTCGAACCAAATTGTGTATTTCACAAACTTGTTCTGCAAAATCGCAATCAATTTGGGGGCTAATGTTGGGGATACACATAACAGGTAGGCCCATGAAGGGTCGAAATATCATAAAGCATGGGGTCCACACAGCATGTGGGTCCAGATAAATTTCATACAGACATACTATCCACTCGGATGACCATCAAGTCTCTCGGATGAAAACAACCACTCGACCAACTCATTCCACTCGGAGCACCTGATCTCACTCGGATATGCGAAGACCAGCAGTCAACAAGGCACTCGAAGCATCATCTTAGTAGTAGGAAGAGTTATGGCTTTAACGCCCCCACTTTGTAACATAGGAGGTGAGGGGGTGGCGCACTCTATATAAGCCACCCCCCACCACCACTAGACTGGGGGCTTTTTTTGTTCCACCTCTCTCCCTCTTTCTCACCATTTAGCTTAAGGCATGGAGATCCTTTATTCTCTCTCCCGCTATCTCTCAAACACATATTGTAATCTCTGGATACATACAGAGATAAAACAAAGCCTCTCCGGAGCACGAGACGTAGGGCTCTTATCTCCACCGTGAGATGCCCGAACTCGCTAAAACCACCGTGTCACCCATATGCATCACGATAGATCATGCTCCGTTACCCTATACCTTATTATTGTCGGAATCATTCCCACGACAGGGTCATCTTCACAAACATCCCATGTAATGAACAAGACAGGGATAAATAGACTTGGCTTACACTCGCCACGTCACACAATACATAAATAAGTCATACAACATCCAAAATACACGCATAGACCGACTACGGTCAAATCCAAAAGAAAAAGGAAGATAACCCCAAATGCTAGATCCCCGATCGTCCCAACTGGGCTCCACTATTGATCATCAGGAAATGACACATAGAAACGACCAAGGTCCTCGTCGAACTCCCACTTGAGTTCGGTAGCATCACCTGCACTGGTATCATCGGCACCTGCTACTGTTTCGGAAGTATCCATGAGTCACGAGGATTCAGCAATCTCACACCCGCGAGATCAAGACTATTTAAGCTTATGGGTAGGATAATGTAATGAGGTGGAGCTGCAGCAAGCGCTAAGCAAATATGGTGGCTAACATACGCAAATAAGAGTAAGATGAGAAGCTATGCAACGGTCGTGAAGCTATAAGTGATCAAGAAGTGATCCAGAAACTACTTACATTCAAACATAACTCAAACTATGTTCACTTCTCGGGCTCTGCCGAAAAGAGACCATCATGGCTACACACGCGGTTGATTCATTTTAATTAAGTTAAGTGTCAAGTTCCCTACAACCGGATATTAACAAATTCCCATCTTCCACATAACCACGGGCACGGCTCTCGAAAGTTTATACCATGCAGGGGTGTCCCAACTTATCCATTACAAGCTCTCACGATCAACGAAGGATATTCTGATCAGTCTCGGAATCCCGGTTACAAGACATTTCGACAATGGTAAAACAAGACCAGCAAGACCTCTTGACTATGCCGACAAGACCCGACAGGAGATGCACATATCTCGTTCTCAGGGGCACATTGGTTGAGACATCCTACGAGTAAAACCAACCCTCAAGTTTCCTCGAGGTGGCCCCGCAGTCTACTCAGTTCGGACCAACACTTAGAGGAACACTGGCCCAGGGGGGTTAAAATAAAGATGACCCTCGGTTCTGCAGAACCCAAGGGAAAGTTATAGGTTGTTAGGCAAATGTAAAAGCAAGGTTGGGCCTTGCTGGAGGAGTTTTATTCAAGGCGAACTATCAAGGGGGTCCCATAACCCCAGCCGCGTAAGGAATGCAAAAATCAAGGAACATAACACCGGTATGACGGAAACTGAGGCGGCAAGAGTGGAACAAAACACCAGGCATAAGGCCGAGCCTTCCACCCTTTACCAAGTATATAGATGCATTAATAAAAATAAGAGATAATGTGATATCCCAACATATCCATGTTCCAACATGGAACAAACTTCAACTTCACCTGCCACTAACCATGCCATAAGAGGAGTTGAGCAAAGCGTTAACTTAGCCAAACAACGGTTTGCTAGGAAGGTGGGTTAGAGGCTTGACATGGAAATATGGGAGGCATGATATAACAAGTGGTAGGTAGTGCGACATAGCGATAGAACGAACAACTAGCAAGCAAAGATAGAAGTGATATCGAGGGTATGGTCATCTTGCCTGCAATGTTCTCAGAGTTGTTGAAAGCTTGCTCCTCGTTCACGTACTCATCTCCTGGTTCTACCCAAAGCAAGAAGACACGCAATGGAACAACAATCAATCACGGTGCAATGCACAAGCAACATGATGCAAATACATGGCTTGATGTGCAAGATATTATATGCAATGCATAAGGGTACTCCGGAAGGAAAAAGGCTGAACGAGGCATAACCTTTGCAAACCAAGTATGTCATTGGAAAGATGAGGTGATTTTGGTCGAAATTGATATATGGATCACCGGAAACGGATGCACGGTTTGCAAATGACAAGCAATACAAGAATGATGCAAATCTGCGATTAACAGCATCATAGCACTTAGAATGCCACAAGGAACTATGTTACAACACTCCAACATAGCAACAAAGCATATGAGCATAAAGTACACATTAATCTCTACAAATTAAGAACACTAAGCTCCTGCTAGTTCTCACTAGAACAAGCTCAAAATAGCATGGCAAAAAATGCAAAAGATATCAACTTCACAGACTTGGAGAAAATACTAAACATGTCAAAACAACATCAGGAAGCAATGTTTAGAGCTAGCAAACAACATGCTATGGGAACATATCATGTCAAACAAAGGCATGGCATGCTAGTTCTAAACACATAGAACAAAACTTCCTTAATTAACTTTCCCCAAAGACACATGCAAAATGATGTGACACCCATGCAAACATGGCAAGTTATATTAACAATTTTAGACATGGCAGGAACAGATTCATGATAGCAACTTTGCAAGCTCAATTCACTCATCACAAGGCATTTCATGGCATGGAAAAGTAACCAACAGTAAGTAGACATGTTCAAGAATCTAAGAATGGCAAGAGCAAGTTCATAGGGTACATGTATCACTAGAAACACACATGGCAACATCCGGTCCTCAAAGAATAAAGTGTATTTCTAATCAGTGCGATAGCACTTGTATTTGGGTTGGCCCTTGGCAATACCGCATTGCACCTTCTTCACCATGGTGTCAAGGAGTTGTGCCTCATGAATTTGGTCTTCCAAAGTCAGAGTGACTTGAAGGTTGGCAAGAAAACCTTGAAGAACGACATGGAGATTGAGTTTGCGGAAAGCTTCACAAAGATCCGGTTGGAATGGCTTGAGAATTAAGCTGTTGCAATAAGCCTTCCTGCTCAAAGCATCTGCAATGACATTGACCTTGCCTGGAGTATATTCAATACTTGGGTTGTACTCTTGAATCATTTCTACCAAAAGAGTTTGCCTGAGGTTGAGGTTGGGTTGAGTGAAGATATACTTAAGGCTCTTGTGATCAGTGAAAATGTCCACTTGCCTTCCCAACAAGAGATGTCTCCATGTTATTAATGCATGGACAACTGCCGCCAACTCAAGATCGTGAGTGGGGTAGTTCCTTTTGTTGGGCTTCAATTGATGAGAGGTATAAGCCACAACTTTCTTCTCCTGCATTAAAACAGCACCGAGACCTTGCAAAGAGGCATCACAGAAAACTTTGAATGGCTTGGATTCGTCAGGAGGACTTAAGACAGGAGCTGAGACAAACTTCTCTTTTAGATTGTTGAAAGCAACATCACACTCAGGCGTCCAGACATTCTTGATATGCTTCTGGAGGAGGCTGGAAAGAGGCTTCACAATCTTTGAGAAATTCTCAACGAATCGTCAGCAATAGCTTTCAAGTCCAAAGAAACTGCGGAGCTGCTTGACACTTTGAGGAGGTTCTCAGTTCACAATTGCAGAAACCTTCTTGGGATTAACAGCAATGCCCTTGGCGGAGATGATATGACCAAGATAAAGAACTTCATCAAGCCAAAACTCACATTTGGAAAACTTCGCATAGAATTGATACTCTCTGAGCTTGTCGAGCACCAATCTCAAATGCTTGCCATGATCCTTCTTTTTCTTGGAGAAGACCAAGATATCATCGAGATACACCAGGACAAATTCATTTGTGTAGGGGTGGAAGATGAAGTTCGTCATGCAAGAGAACATTGGAGGAGCATTGACAAGGCTGAAAGACATGAAAGTATACTCATAAGAACCATAGCTTGTTCTGAATGTTGTCTTGGGAATATCTTGTTCACGAATGCGAATCTAATGATAACCCATACGGAGGTCAACCTTGGAGAATACTTTAGCACCTTTAAGTTGCTCGAATAGCTCATTGATGTTGGGAAGTGGATACTTGTTCTTTATAGTCTTCTTGTTCAATGGACGGTAGTCGACACAAAGTTGGTCCATGCCATCCTTCTTCCGGACAAAAAGAACACCACAACCCCATGGAGATGAACTCGGTCTGATCAAACCCAGACGCTCTTGTTCATCAAGCTATTTCTTTAATTCTTTTAGCTCCTTTGGTCCAAGCTTGTATGGATGCTTGCAAACGGGTTCAATGACATGCTCACGATCGATAACGAATTCAACTGGCTGGTGAGGAGGCATTCCCGGAAGCTCTTCTGGAAAGACGTCTTGGTATTCACAGATGACTGGAATCTGAGAGATTGCATCTAACTCGCCCTTCTCATTGAGAGAAAACAATCGAATAGTTTCATCACGAGTGGCATAGATGATCACATCATCAGAAGAGTGTGTCAATTGAATCTCCCTGGCATCACAATCAAGCCGAGCCTTGTGCTTCGAAAGCCAGTCCATGCCGAGAATTAGATCAATATCCGAGTCACCAAGAATAATTGGAGAAGCGAAAAATTTATAGTTGCCCAACTGGACAGAGACATCGGGACCAATCAAACTAGAAGTCATAAGCCTTCCCGGAGAAATAATTTGCATAAATTTGGACAAAATCTCTGTGTCAACATTGTGCTCCGATGCAAATGGGTATGACATGAAAGAATGCGATGCACCAGTATAAAATAAGACTTTAGCAAGAATGGAGTTAACTGAAAGGTTACCCATGATCACATCCGAAGAATCCTCTACTTGAGCTGCATTCATCATGTTCACCTTAGCATGCTTGGGATTATGCTTCACCACTGCACTGCTAGAAGATCTCACAGGAGGAGGAGGCGGAAGGCGCCTTTGGTTGAAGCACTTGTTCACATAGTGACCTTTCTGCTGACACTTGTTGCAAGTCACCTCTGAGAGCGGACGATGATAAGGAGCACTTGACCTTGGAGCTTGAGTCTGAGACTTGTTCTGATAGCATGGGTTGGGTGGGTGGGAAGATCCATGGCCACCTCTATTCTTCTGCTGGTAGGGCTAACGAAACGGAGGAGGGGGAAGCCAGAACTTCTGTTGCTTAGCTGCCATTTGTGAGGAAGAAGAAGACTGAACTGCATCTCTGATTCTCTTCTTAGAAGCCTCACACTTGGGCTGAGCACCTTCTTGCTTAAGGGCCATGTTATAGAATTGATCGAACTTAGTCGGCTCAACAAGAACGAGAGCTAACTGCAGGTCTTCTTTGAGGCCACCTCTGAAGTGATAGATCATGCTCTTTTCATCGGGAACATCCTGCCTTGTGAAGCGAGCAAGTTTCTGAAATTGGATGTTGTATTGGTGTACGGACATGCTGCCCTGCTTGAGATTTCAGAACTCCTCATTCTTGGTCTCAACAACACTTGTAGGAATGTGGTGAGCTTTGAAGTCTCAGTAGAAATCATCCCAGGTAATCACTTGACCTCCTTTGAAATCTTTGTATTGTTGATAACAATTGGCAGCTTGGTCCTTGAGTTGAAACGAAGCAAACTTGACAAAGTCCTTAGGCCTGACATTGCTACATTCAAAATGCTTGTTGATGTCCACGAGCCCATCATCGGTGTCCGTGGCCTCGGCACAGTAGTTGAAAGACTTCGGCTGATTTGCAAGGAACTGGTTGAGGGTAGCAAACTGAGGCTGATTGTTGAAATTCCCTTTGCCTTGATTCCCATGGTTGCCTTGTCCTTGGTTGTCTTGACCTTGGTTGTGCTCTTGCAAGAGTTGCAAAAGCATCTGGGCATTGGCGTTGGTGGCTGCCATGACAGCTTACCATGCCTCCGGAGGTGGAGGTGGTGGTGGAGGGTTCGCCTGACTCCCATCATTGTGTTTCGGATTCAGACGCGTTGGAGGAGCCATCCTGAAGAGGGTAACATCCGTTAGAATCTTGATAGACAGATATTCAAGCTGAATCAACAAATAGAAATTGCAACATATAGTCTTCACAATAAACATTCGAATAAGGATGAACGAATGAATTCCAAAGTTAACATCACACATCCATTAAGTTGAGAAGCCACTTTAGATAAAGGTTTTTGAATGAAACAACAAGGTACGACTGGAACAAATAAGTGGTAAGGATTACCCAATTACAAACCAAATACCTGCGGGAAGAAATAGTAGAGCTACTTGAATTCCCACCTATAAACTCCTGAAACTTTCTGGTTATGCAATCTGGTGTTGGGGATACAGGGAGGCACAATATATATCGCACAACTAACAAGCCCTACGCTCCAACTGTATCCATCCGTCAACACATAACCAAGAAACCTTCGGAAATCGCTGTACCTCAACCTTCGAAAAGCATCCGTTATACGAGTTATGGTAATACTCCCAAACTCCCGCACCAGTACTGAGTGGCGTCGAGGTTATCTCACCAACAACTGCATAAAAGAGATTTTCGATGTCGGTGAACTCAGGTATTCCAGAGCTACAACGATAAAATTGTTATGACAACACCTCGGAGCTCAACTCCCTGGGACACTTCCACAACCCCTAAATGTCAGGAGGCACCAAGAACAATGTTCTCATCACAAGAATATCGGAATGATTCCAAGATACCCGCGTGATCCTAACAAAAAATTGTGAAATTTGAGGAGAGGAAAGTCAAAACATCTACGTCAGGAGGCCTCACCAGAGCAACGAAGGGACTTAGGAGTAAAAAGAATCCAACTCTCTGATATATACAATCATAAAACTCAAAACATTTTGTTCTAGACTGAACAACGCCAGCGATTCGATCAAGCAGGGGGCTCCTAAGTCAGGGATGGCTCTGATTACCAACTTGTAACGCCCATGATGCAAATATAGCTCCCACGTGTCGAGGCACGACTTAGAGTAATAACCGCATAGTGGTTTTTTCGCAAGAAGGGTCATCTTCACAAACATCCCATGTAATGAACAAGACACTGATAAATAGAGTTGGCTTACACTCGGCACGTCACACAATACATAAATAAGTCATACAACATCTAAAATACACTCATAGACCGACTACGGTCAAATCCAAAAGAAAAAGGATGATAACCCCAAATGCTAGAACCCCAATCATCCCAATTCTGCTCCACTACTGATCATCAGCAAGTGACACATAGTAACGACCAAGGTCCTCATCTAACCCCCACTTGAGTTCGGTAGCATCACCTGCACTGGTATCATCGGCACTTGCAACTGTTTTGGAAGTATCCGTGAGTCACAAGGACTCAGCAATCTCACACCCATGAGAACAAGACTATTTAAGCTTATGGGTAGGATAAGGTAATGAGGTGGAGCTGCCGCAAGCGCTAAGAAAATATGGTGGCTAACATACACAAATAAGAGTAAGATGAGAAGCTACGCAACGTCGTGAAGCTAGAAGTGATCCTGAAACTACTTACGTTCAAACATAACTCAAACCGTGTTCACTTCCCGGGCTCCGCCGAAAAGAGACCATCACGGCTACACACGCGGTTGATTCATTTTAATTTAGTCAAGTGTCAAGTTCTCTGCAACCGGATATTAACAAATTCCCCTCTGCCACATAACCGCGGGCATGGCTCTTGAAAGTTTGTACCCTGCAGGGGTGTCCCAACTTAGCCCATTACACCTAGCCTCACAAGGCTATGATGATGTGAGCCATGAGGACCACAGCCAGGTGAGCGCCAGCGGGCGCAGAGAAGGCAATTTCCTCTTTCGTACTAAGGAGGCAAGGGCAGACGTGGGTTCTCGAGGAATCTCCCAAAGGTTTCCATTCCGGTGCTACAAGACCAAGACCACAGGCTCAGCAGGACGGAGGTCATCATAGAGCCCACCGCTGTGTCATGACCAGAAGCTTCACAGGAGAAGACAACCTTTCGTCAAGATTAGATGTACTACTTGTCCCCTTTCAAATTGGCCATTGTGGGATCCCTTCCCGCCTAAGTTTTGGGGGAAGAGGACAAAGTACACTATAAATATAGATTAGCCACCACCGCAGAAGGGGATCCAGAACCAACCCCTTCCATCCTCACTAGAATAGCCCTCGCGAGGTTGTTCATCCTTTGTACTAGTTCATCCTCAGCCCCTCGTGAGGCCAATCTACCACAAAGCACGAGTAGGGTTTTACACCGCAAGGTGGACCAAACCTGGGTAAACTTCCATGTTCAACTTCTCCCCCATTCTTGTGAATCCAGTTAGGCTAGGCTATGGGTCGATGGGCTCTAAGCTTGAGAGGTTGAGATATCCGCACACGCCCCATAGTTCGAAACTTCTTGGGTCTACGGAGCCCTGAATCCGACATTTGTCACCTTTTTGACACTAGTTGACAAAAGGGGGAGAATTACATCGAGTCTTGATAGATATGCTCTGATGGATTTGATCTTAATGTTTATTGATCTTACTGTTTATTTGGTATGTTTTCTGAGATCTATGCCTTAAAGAATATATGTGCTACCATGTGTGCTCTCATGTAAAACTACTTCTGTGATGTAATGTTAATAATCCTGCCTGCTGCACCATTTCTCCCGAAGCATTTGTTTTGTAGGTGGACTTGTTATCAGAAGTTATGAATGATTGCACCATATAGTCGATGGATTACATAACATCAATGCGAATCATTACCTCAAATGATTGAAAAATCCTCCACATACTTAAATAAATTGGAAGGAATTTAATTTCATATCATTGACCCTGCATACATCTAGGGGAGTATATTTCATCATCGAGTCAAGTAACGCAATTTCACTCTTGTTTGATTTACATTTCACTTATCTTTCTTCACTTTGATGATTATCTGTTTTGTCAACAATTGTCCAAAAAGGGGGAGATTGTTGGTTCAATGATACACCCCTTCTGTTTTGGAGTTTGTTGACATAAATAGTATGGGACTTATGTGTTTGCTCATGCACACAGAGTAACAGGTCCCTAGGATGTCGAGGAGTTTGATGCAAACGACAAAGATAATCTCCCTGCATTGCAGCGAAGGTTATCACCAAAGATGAAACTAACAAGAGCGAGCCCTAAAAATTGTTGAAGATCAAGCAATTGGTTCAGTGTTTGTTTGAAGAAGATGACTGCGTTCGTGGAAGAATGAAGACGAAGTGAAGACGTAGCATTTATTTCGTTGTTCTTCTTCTTTATTTGAGTCAAGGTACCACCGTACTATTAAGAGGGGTGTAGCATTCGAAGATTTGATTCTCTAATGCTAAACCCAAATCCTATGAAAGCTGTGAAAGAAATTTTTTTTGTGTTCCGAGCAAATACATGCCAGCAAGAGACTGTGATCTTCTTCGTTGCGAGAGATTTGTCTCAGATCGAGGAGTTAGCATTACTAGTTCCTTAAGTAATGTTACTGTTGCTCCAGAATCTAACAATTACAAACGTGTCGGTTGGCATTAGCTAGACCTCGTGTCCAAATTGGTCATTTCCCATCTGGGAAGGCTGCGGCTATAAATAGCCACCCTGCCACAGCTTTGTCCGGCGGCTGCTCCGTTTGATTCTAAGAATATTGTTGAGCAACCCACTCTTTGAGCGATTTGAGTTTAAAATCCACCAAGAGAAAAACCCCTAGAGCCGAAGAATTAGACAGTGGTTAGAATCACTAGAATCTAAGTCTAGTATGCTCTGCCTATTACTCTTGTGAGCTGCAAACTCTCTAGATGGTTAGATGCCAATATCTTAAGAGGCCAGGAGTGATTGTGGTTCTCAAAGAAGAAGTCTGTATGGGTTCGGAGATCGCCTTCAAGTATCTACCACGAGTAATTGGCATTGTTTGTTGAATCGGTTGTCAAGGAGAATAGGGTGAAGAGAGTTTATCTTCCGTGTTAAGTCACAGCCCCTCCAACCAGATGTAGTCCTTGTGCAGAAGGACGAGCTGCTCGAACAAATACCTTGTATCCATCGAGCATCTTCGGTTATCTCTATCACCCATGTTTACCTTCGATGCTTTTTCATTCCTGTGATTTATATCAATGCATATCTTAGTTTCCTTTCGGTACTCTGCTTTAGTTCGTTGTAGCTTGTTTTTCATTCATTCCACTGCTAGGTTCTGATAGTTTTGAGTTTTGCGAAGAAAATTTAAAATTCCCATTCACCCCCCTGGTAGACATAATTTGTTCCTACACCTTTCACTCAGATTACATAAGTAATAAATAATAGGCTTCCTCCAGTCTTGATTTCCACCTGCACTAGATTGCTCGATAGTGGCCGTAGTAGTAAGCACTGGTCCGGCCTCTCCTATATTGACAAGACAAGAGATCCGTCTTTGAGAAATATGAAACAAGCCATGATCAACATGATAGCCGGATGCCTGTTGTGCCAACTCATTTGCTCTCCAATTTTCATGTCTAGATATATGAGCAATGCTAAAATAATCCAAAGTAGAGATTATATCTAGACATTTATCAAGATAAGCATTAAGTGATCCGTCCAAACACTGAAAAACTTTGGATATTTGTTGTACTACTAATAACGAATCACCAAAAGCCTTAATATGTGTAACACCTATAGGAAGAAACAGCTCTAGGCCAAATAACAATGCTTCATATTTGGCATGATTGTTTGTGCAAAAATATTCTAAGAAGCATGAGGCATAAAACTAGCACCATGAGGAGATATATAAACAATACCAACACCTTGGCCATTGCTATAAACTGAAACATCAAAATATAATCTCCAAGGTACTAATTAAACAAGGTTTATATCAATAGCATGCTTGTCATTAATCTGATGCTCAACAATAAAATTAGCAACAATTTGGCCTTTCATGGATTTTAGAGATTCATAAGCCAAATCATATTCAATCAAAGCACAAGCCCACTTGCTAATTCTACCACTAAGAATTGGCCCATGCTACATGTATTTGATGACATCAGTTTGAGAAGCTACTATGCAAGCACTCGGCACTAAATAATGTCTCAATTTTATGCAAGCATAATATAAGCATATACATATATAGTTTTTCAATAAATGTATACCTTGTCTTGGCGTCCAATAAGCGCCTGCTCAAATATATAATAGCATGCTCTTTTCCTTCGTTTTCCTTCCGTTTGCAATGTAAAGCTTAAAGGGCTCCCTATTCTTGGGCGCTTTCATCACTGGAGGAGTGCACAAATAATTCTTCAACATATCAAATGCTTCTTGTTGTTTTGCCCCCGAAGTAAAATCAACATCATTCTTTAACCAAAGAATAGGAGTAAATGCATCAACTTTCCCTGACACATTAGCTATGAACCTTCTCAAATAATTGACCTTCCAAGGAACTTTTGCATATATCTCTTGCATGTTGGAGCCTCCACTTTCTGTGGGGCCTCTATCTTTTTTGGATCAATATCTATGCCATCTTCATGAATAATGAAACCCAAAAACTTGCTAGCCGATACGCTCGAGGGCATCATCGTCGGAGTGGGCCCCATGGTGGAGGGGGAGGCCCGCGCGCTTTCCACCTTGGCTGTGATGCATGTTTTAAGCCACCTCTATCTTCGGGGAACCAGCTTCGACCTTGGTGCCTTGCTTGAGCCCGTGGACCTTAGTCCTATGCCACTGCTGCCGAAGCCGTGAAGGACCAGGTGGAGGCCGTGGTGCGAAAGTTCCTCGTCGTCGACCCCGCGACCACGGCTGGTGGCAAGGACGGTGGCGACGTCGTCGATGACGGGGCTCCCCAGGCGTGCGATGGCAGCGTCCAAGGCTGAAGAAGAGGCTAGATGGCAGCACTCCCCTTGGTTCAAGTCCTGCAACATGTATCATGCCTCGTGGAGGCGTAAGAACTTATGCTTGGAAATTTTAAGAGACAATATGTTTTGTAATAGTTTGCTAGGGTTCTGGGATTTCCTTTCCGTTTGCTTTAGTGTTCTGCGTCGGCAGGGCCCGGACCCGCGCATACCTCCACCACCGTTGGATCATCCGGATCACCAGGATGGGATAGGGATGAGGGACTACGTGACCAGTTAGGCTCCTAAGTCATGATGCTCAGGAGTCCGCCTTGACGTACAAACAGCCCTCGAGAAGGAGATGCGAGATTAGGTCTTGGCGTTCTGCATTGGCAGGGCCTGGCCCCGCGCATATCTCAGCCGCCGTTGGATCGTCTGGATCACCAGGATGAGACCAAGGGATGAGGGGCTACGTGAACTATTAGGCTCCTGAGTCGTGATGCTCAAGAGTCCCCCTTGACGTACGAACAAACCTCCATACCTTTCCTCACCAGGCTCTCGCTAGGGAGGGGTGCATGAAGACCAGGTCCGATGGACCTGGCGCTGAGCATAGACCCCGTGCCCAGGCCCCTCGCACAACTCTCCCAAGGGGAAAGCGGTGCGGTGAGGCTGAGCGCCGAGCCTGGCGGCTCGCCTTAGGGTAATGCAGCCGTGAGGCCACCCTCAGTTGTTTATCACCAGCGCGGAGCATGGCGCTTCCGCTCTTGCACGGGCATAGCTGCTCCTCGAAAGTGTCGACTGCCTAGCATGGAGCATGGTGCTTCCACTGGTACGTGGGCGGGAGCTCCCTCTGAGGGGAGACTCCAGGGCATGTAAAGCCCCGCCCTGACACGTGACTTGCACGGCAGGGCTAGAGGAGGTGTGTATGGGCACTCGTGAGCCAGCAGGGGACTAATGAGGCCCTACCTTAAGACAGGTTGCGCCTAAATTTGGCTTGGAACACATGTGATAGTCCTGCAACATGGGCAGGCAACCTGCGCCGAGTGAATTTCCTGATGTTATCGCATGACACTACAAAAAAAAGACACATTCATGACATTTTGGGCCGAACGAAATATTTTTCTATCATACTTCTGACACTTCTATGATGATAATTATGACAAAACCCGGTATCATATGACAAAATATCATGACAAAAAATGGGCTTTATGTCCTGGTGGGACGGAGACGCAGCTGCATGATATTCTTTGGGCCGTCCATGATGGAAAAAAACATGGTAGAAGCGAGGGCGAGGAAAATATCGGGGAGTTCCTAGTTACGGTGGGTGGTCGGGGGCCGAGCGATGTGCGTTTCGCTCGTATGTACGCACGGGTGTGCAAGGCGTTGGGCTCTAACTGAACCTGAGCGAGGCATTGGGCTCTGACTGAACCCGAGCGATTGCACTGCAGGCTACGCGTTACTGAACCCAAGCGATCGATCGATCCCTTGCTGTTAACTGAACCCGAGTGATTCCTTCGCTACTGCTGCTAACTAAAGCCGGTTAAACACTGATGCCTCCTTCCCTGCATGAACAGTGAGCATTGTTGAGGGGGTTTGGATGAATAGTCCATGGTGGGGGGTTGGATGAACAGGAACCCGTGGTAGTAGAGGCCGTTGCCACTATATGAACAGTACCCTGATCGATCGAGCCGGTGGATGAACATGACCCCGTGGAGGGCTGGTTGAACAGTAGCCGGTGGAGGGCTGGATGAACAATAGCCCATGCAGGGGTGGTTGAAGAGTAACCCCGTGGAGAGGGCTGGTTGAACAGTAGCCGGTGGAGGAGCGCGCGGTGGAGGCTGGATGAACAGTCGCAGGTGGAGGCTAGAGGAGGTCGACGGTGCATGAATAGCAGCCCGTGGAGGCAGTCGACGGTGGAGACGAACCGTATCTCGTGGAGTCCCGTTTTGCGGTACACCACACCCCTCCCAATGAATTGGACCCCCGTTTCAACCGTAGCGCTCCAACACAAGTCCGTTTCCTCCGTTTTGCGGTACGCCGCACCCCTCCCGATCAACAAGACCCCGTTTCCACCGTAGGAGGTCCGTTTCCTCTGTTTTGCGGTATGCCAGACCCCTCCCGATGAACAGGATTCCGTTTCCACCGTGGCCAGTCGAACACAAGGTTGTTTCCTCCGTTCTGCCGTACGCCAGGCCTTGTTTCCATCGCCTGTTCCGTCCAAGCTGGTTGGCTCACGATGAACAGCACGTGTTCCCTTGCCTCCCGATGAACACGATGCATTCCGTTGCCTCCCCATGAACACGACGACGACGCAGTTTCTCCGTTCCGGCCCAGCCACAGCCATGTAAACGAGCCATAGCCGTACGTATGCGCGAGTAGGTGTTTGAGACCCCGCCCGTATGTACGTACATGGTCGTATTTACTTTCTTGCACCCTAGCTGTTGTACGTATGTGTACATGCTACGTGCACGCCTCTACTACGACACGTGCACGCCTCTACTACCACATGTGCCCTTCATTGCATGGCCACGGTTCATCGCAGCAGCCTGCAGATAGACCAATCGTATGTACGTACATGTTCGCAACCAGAATGACAATGCTACATACGCTTCGACCAGGTGGGTCCCGACTGTCAGGCACTTCCTTGTGTGCGAAGATGTAGCTGGTGGGTCCCAGCAGTCAGGGGGTGAATCATTTTTTGCCCCTAATATGGACACAGTTCCTTGCGTCCGAAGATATAGCTGGTGGGTCCCAGCAGTCAAGGGGAAACGTTTTTTTTTCACGAAATATGGTGGCCTGTCCGGTGGGTCCTTGCTGTCAGGTGGAGGAATCATTATTTTCCATGAAATAAGGAGGCACTTCCTTGCTACGGCTGTGGACCCAGCTGTCAGCCTCTCCATGTACAGTACTCTTCCGATGGAAGTCGTTCCTTGACCACGTTGACCACGCCGCGGCGAGAGCACCAGGGCGGTAGACGACGGCAAGGCCTAGGAAGGGGACGACGGGGAGCCACGGAAGACGCGGCAGTGGATGCCCACGTGAAGAGGAGTACGAGGGTTCACTGGTTGGGCTGCGGTGTGAGGTTGTCGTCGCCGTGGGGCCTGGCCAAAAGTGGGGGTAGTAGGGGGCGGTGAGGCCTCCGCGGCATCACAGCCGGCCACGGGAAGCAGGAGCATGTGGCATGACCTTGCTGGTTTGGGCGGCTGAGCAACAAGACCAGAGGTTGAAGAAGCAGTACCACCATTGGATGGACATTGTACGGTCACTGGAGCTAGAATCGTTCATATTGACTAAGTTGACAAAGCCCTCCATCCCCGTCAACTTAGTAGGCCCACAAGTCAGCCTCCCACTATGGAGGGTCCCAGCTAGCAGGGGGTATTCATTTTTTTGTGCGTAATAAGGAGGCACTTCCTTGCGTGCGAAGATATAGCTGGTGGGTCTGAGCTGTCAGCGGGGGGAACGTTTTCTTCGCGAAATGTAGAGGCCCTTTCGGTGGGTCCCAGCTGCCAGGTGGAGGAATCATTATTTTGCACGTAATAAGGAGGCATTTCCTTATGTGCGGTCGTGGACCCAGCTGTCAGCCTCTCCACGCACAGTCTACTTCCGATGGATGTCGTTCATTGACCACGTTGACTACTCTGCGCCAAGCGCATCCAAGGTGGTGGACAACGGCGAGGCCCCGAAGAGCAGCAAACCGGAGTTGGGAAGATGTGCGAGTTGAGTCACAGACGGAGAGGTATACGAGGGTTAACTGGTTCTGATGCGGTGTGGTTCGGCAGTCGATGGAGAAGAACAGGAGGTGTAGAGGGGTGGAGGGATGGCCTGGCCAATGGTGGGGTAGCGCTTCACAGGGAAGCATGCTAAGCAGAGCTGCTAGCAGCAGGAGCGGGAGCAGGTGTGTAGGATCGAAAGTATGTCTAGAGGGGGGTGATTAGACTACTTGACCAATGAAAAATCTATCCTTTTCCCAATTTTAGTCTTTGGCAGATTTTAGCTATCTTAGCACAAGTCAGGCAATCTTAACACAATTCAAGCAAGCATGCAAAGAGTCTACGAGCAGCGGAAAGTAAAGCATGCAACTTGCAAGCATGTAAAGGGAAGGGTTTGGAGAATTCAAACGCAATTGGAGACACGGATGTTTTTGTCGTGGTTCTGGTAGGTGGTGCTATCATACATCCACTTTGATGGAGACTTCAACCCACGAAGGGTAACGGTTGCGCGAGTCCATGGAGGGATCCACCCACGAAGGGTCCACGAAGAAGCAACCTTGTCTATCCCATCATGGCCATCGCCCATGAAGGACTGGCCTCACTAGCGGTAGATCTTCACGAAGTAGGCGATCTCCTTGCCCTTACAAACTCCTTGGTTCAACTCCACAATCTTTGTCGGAGGCTCCCAAGTGACACCTAGCCAATCTAGGAGACACCACTCTCCAAGAAGTAACAAATGGTGTGTTGATGATGAACTCCTTGCTCTTGTGCTTCAAATGATAGTCTCCCCAACACTCAACTCTCTCTCACAAGATATGGATTTGGTGGAAAGAAGATTTGACTGGAAAGCAACTTGGGGAAGGCTAGAGATCAAGATTCATATGGTGGGAATGGAATATCTTGGCCTCAACACATGAGTAGGTGGTTCTCTCTCAGAAAATGTGTAAGTGTAGGTATGTTCTGATGGCTCTCTCCACAAATGAAGAGTGGGTGGAGGGGTATATATAGCATCCACACAAAAACTAACCGTTACACACAATTTACCAATCTCGGTGAGACCGAATTGAGAAACTCCGTCGGACCGATTTAGCAAACCTAGTGACCGTTAGGATTTTCGGTGGGACTGAGATGCAACTCGGTAGGACCGATATGGTTAGGGTTAGGGCAAAACATAATCTCGGTGTGACCGATTACACAAACTTGGTGGGACCGATTTTGGTAATAAGCTAACCAAAGAGTTGGTCAGGTAAACTCGGTGGGAGCGATCGTTCATTTCGGTGGGACCGAAATGTTACAGAAGGGAAACAGAGAGTTAACATTGCAATCTCGTGGGACCGATTGCTCATCTCGGTAGGACCGAAACGTTACGAAGGGAAACAGAGAGATTACAACCCCATCTTGGTGTGACCGAGATCCCTATCGGTGAGACCGATTTGCCTAGGGTTTGTGGCAGTGGCTATGACATCTGAACTCGGTGGCGCCGGATAGAAAGAATTGGTGGGGCCGAGTTTGACTCTTGGTTTAGGTCATATGTGGATGTGGGAAGGTAGTTGAGGGTTTTGGAGCATATCACTAAGCACTATGAAGCAAGAACCTCATCAAGCAACACAACATCCCTCCTTGATAGTATTGGCTTTTCCTATAGACTCAATGTGATATTGGATCACTAAAATATAAAATGTAGAGTCTTGAGCTTTGAGCTTGAGCCAATCTTTTTGTCCTTAGTATTTTGAGGGGTCCACTTTCCTCATCCATGCCATTCCATTCATTGAGCTTTTCCTGAAATATTAATCTTGGAATAGCATTAGCTCAATGAGCTATATGTTGTTAGGAATTACCAAAACCACCTAGGTATAGTTGCACTTTCAATCTCCCCCTTTTTGGTAATTGATGGCAACATATAGATCAAAGCTTCGACAAATGATAATAAGAGTGAAAAACATTGTCTCTTTGAGAAGTATGTGAAAAGCAAGAGCTCCCCCCTAAATTTGTGCATAGTTTATGATTTGCTTTGGACTGCAAATGCACAGAGAGTTAGGCTCATGGGTTACTCTTACATGTCACATACATCTTGGTGGAGCGCTCAAAATGATAATAATTAAATACATGCACTCATCACCAAGCAAAGTGAATGATCATATAGGGATAAAATGATAATGTCATCCAACAAGCATTAAGGTAGCATATAATAAAACACACATGATCATCCAAGTATCACACAGATAAGCAAATAAAGTTCAACCACCAAAGCAAGAGAGAATAAAAAGCAACGCTCTCTCTCAAAGCCTATGATCTATACATTTTTCTCCCCCTTTGGCAACAAGTTACCAAAAAGTTCCTAGAAAATGCATAGCACTAAATCGTCTCTCAGGCTTGGTCTTCAGGTGGTGGTGTCCGGATAACTCCAAGAACGAAGGCTTCAGTCAATGTAGATGGAGCTGATGGAGTAGGTGCTGGAGCTGATGGCACTGAAGTTGTAGCTGGTGCAGATGAAGTGGCTCTGGTGTCTAGAACAGGCACCGCAGCAGACCTCTGAACTATAGGCACTCTGGCAAATGCATTAGTGGTTGTCTTGCCCTTCCTCTCCTGCATATCATCCTGAAGTTGCTCCACAACAGACTGGATCTCAGTTACCTTCACATCCAAGACATAGAACTTCTGCTCCACGACCCTCTCCAAGCTCTCCTGGTTTTGAGTCAGGGTGGCCAGTCCCTTCTCAATCCTCAGAGTGGAGGCAACCAAGTATCCAAGGTGATCTTGCTTGCTCTTCAGAAGATACTGATATGCTTCTTCAGTAGTTGGCATCCTTGCAGCCTTTTCAGCCTTTGCCTTCTCCTTCTTGGATTGTGCGTGCACAGAAGATGGTTCATTTTCATACATCACCACAGTGTTGTCCTCAAATTCTGGGTAGATGGGCAGGTGCTCCTTGTCCAGCAGATATGTGCCTGTGCCCATCTTGGAGTTAATCAGCTCCTGGATCTATGGGGCATATCCACAACTCCTCTTCTGATCTGCAGCTGTCCTTTTTATGGTTTCCACTATTAGGCTCATGACATTGAACTTCTATGGAACATCAAAGATGTGAAGCAAGTTAATTGCATGGCCTCTGATCATCTTGTGATCACCTGACGTTGGCAATAGAGTGTGCCTGAGGATCCAGTTGATAGTTGACAAGCATGACATAAGGTAATGTACAGATCCAAACTTGTGTGTCTCAAGAGCAGCATCTGGGATCTCCTTGTACATGTGTGCCATGGAGTTGTGATCCTTCTTCTTGTTGGCATAGACATCCAAGTCATCTTCACTCTCTTTTGGGGCATTGATCAACTTAGCCCATTCTGTAGCTGTTGACTAGTACCTCGTACCTTCAGACATCCAGACAATCCTTCCATCTGGGTAGAAGTGAGCTGTGGAGTAGAACTGCATGATAAGCTCATCATTCCATTTTGTGAGCTTTTGAGCCACAAACTCATCAACTCCACAAGCCTTGAAACTGTCATACACACCTGGATAATGTTCATCATTCTCCTTGATGTAGTCCCAGTCGACTCATCTCATGTCACACACTATTGGTTTCTTGTCAAGCAAGATGGTCTCACAGAAGTCCTATTGTTCCTTTGTATGGAACTTGTAGTCCACAACAGTCCTTCTCCTGGTGGCATATGGATCTGACTCTCTCCATAGCCTCAATCTTGAGTCCTTCCTTATCTTCATGTTCTCAGCTACTGGATGAGCATCATTGTGATCTGGAATTTTTGGCTTCAACTTCCTCAAGACATGTGACTCATCATCTTCTTCTTCCATTTTAGCTTCAGGCACTGGGGCCTTGTTCTTCTCCTCGGCAGGGATGTTCCTGGTGCCCCTTTTTGGTTTTGGCTTTGGAGCTGGAGCAGGAGTCTTAGGAGCAGTCTTAGGCTTAGATGGAACAGCCCCTGCCCTGATGGCATCACCCATAAGCTTCTGAGCTTTGGGTGCTGGTGCAGCATCTTCTTCCTCTTCCTCTTCAGAATCTCTCATGATTGAGGATCTCCCGAGCACTCTAGCAGTGGTCTCCTTGACCCTCTCTTTCCTCTTCTTCCCTTCTGCAGCAGCTTCTTTGGGTTCAGATTCCAAAGGTACTTGAGTAGAGGCTCTGACTTTAGACATGGGAATTCTCTTTCCAGGCACTTTGGTTTTCATACCAGGCTTAGTGGCAGCAGCAGTGCTATATTCCTTCTTAACCACTTTCTTCTTGGAAGTGGCCTCGTCCTCAACTGCCACATAGTCTTCATCCTCAGATTCAGACATTTTCTTCTTTCTGGCCCTGGTGGCAGCTTTGGGTAAGTTGCTTGGGGTGCTCCTGCTACCCTCATCAGAGCTACTAGAGGGACTAGTGCCCTCACTCAAGTGAACCTGCTCCTCTGACTTGTTCTGGCTGTCACTCTGAGCAGACATATTGCAAACACTGACAGCAGACCCTGTGAATAGATATAGATGAGATAGAGTGGATGAGCATCACAAAATGTAGAGGTTTTTGCAAAGTAATGAGTCAAAAACTTAGTTTTAGTTTTCCACGGAAAGCATTTCAGATCAACCGATTTGTAAACTCGGTGATACTGAAGAAGCTGTTGGAACCTAAACTAGTGAACTCGGTCAGACCGAGTCACAGTTTGGTGGCACCGAGACTGCTAAGGTTTCACAAAGTCCTGAACTCTACACCGATTTGCAATTCTCGGTCAGACCGAGAATCGCATGTGCAATGGCCTGAGCCAAATCGGTGGTACCGAGTTCCCCAGCTCGGTGGGTCTGAGATGGTTTCGGCGGAAACCTAACCCTAAATTCTCAATTCACAACTAAACTATGGAGTGTTTTCGATGGATAGAATGATCTCAATCGTGGCAAGATACATGGCGAACACAATGTGCTAAGAATCAGATAAGGATAGCACAGTGACCGAGTTCATAGCCTAGTTCTGCGATGAACTCTCTACGACGGCAACGGCGGGGATGATTCCCATTGACGACGGTGGAGACAGCGGCAGGAGGCGGCTGGCGATGAGGAGGACGATCCGGAGACCCTGGAGGCAGAGCGGGCTAAGCGCGGGTGAAAGGGTTCGGAGAAAATTTCCAAAATTTTGCCGGTGGGTATATATAGCCCGACCCTGTCGGTGTGACTGAGTGGAACAACTCGGTGGCACCAAGATGCATAAGAGCAAGCAGTTACTGCAACTCGGTGTGACCGAAAAGTTCAAATCGGTTGCACCGAGATTGAAAACCTAGATCGACTTAGTGATCTCAGTATGACCGAAATGGGTGAATCGGTCAGAACAAAATGCACAAAGAAGTTTTGGAAGTTTAAGTCTATGACGAATCGGGGACTCCGAGTGCTCCTCACACAGAGTGGTTCGAATCTGACTTGATCAAATTTTGTGATGCAGCATGAATAGAGTTTGAGACGAGAAAAGCATAGATAGCTAGAGAAGGTTCTTAGGCATTCTTGTCCGTCCACTTGGCCAAAAGAAAAGGAAACCAATCAATCAAAACAACAAGTGGATGTCCTCGAATGAGCAAATTATGCAACCAACATGCTCACGCAATAAAATGACAAATGAAATATGTGGCGAAGCATGCACAAACAATTCTAGCATCTATCAAGCAATTGGCGATGACTAGGTCGTCTATATATGAGTATATTGACTTAGGAGTCAAATGAGAACATTTGATCATAGGTCATACTCATCGTTTAAGCACAAGTGGGGTTACCACTTTTACATAAAGCGTTGTTGTGTTCACACCATTAGAGTTGCTTTAACTCAATTGTTAGAGTAAAGCTCCCCCTAGATGTGAGATCCCCCCTAAGAGGGATGAACTAACCTTGGGTTTTGTCGATGATGACTTCATGTAGATGTTGAAGATGTGGATGCTCAATGTTGATGTAGATCATTTGGAGCTATCCTTTGGAGTGAGTTGCACTTTCAATACCTACACGGGTTAGTCCCACAAGCAATAAACAAGGATATCCATAGACATAGAGTGATGCACACATAAGATGATGTCTATGAAAGCTTTAGGTTACCTTGTCCCTTGTCTTACCAACAAGAGGGTTTGTGACTCCTTGAACTAGTGCAAGAAGTGGAAGTTGATTGCACTTGTTCTTGCCAAAATGATAAGAGTGAAGTATGTTGGCGGAGTCACCCTCAAGAACTCTCTAGTTCTTCTTCGGGATCCACACAATCTTGATGGGAATCCTCGGAGTTGTAGTTGTACTTGATGAAGTGGAACTTGATGTAGTCTTGGAAACCCACTTGACCAAGGCCTTAGGAGCTTCTTCAAATGCATCAATTTCCTCTTGAAGCTTGTCCTTGCCTTTTTGCTTGTGGTCTTGTCGTGGAATATCATCTTGAGCTTGTGTCCCTTCGAAAGAAGTAGGATCATACTTCTCTTGTTGAGGAACAAACTTCATCTTGGGGTATTGATCTTCTTCCCACTCAACTCCATTGGCATTGAACTTTCATTCAAAACCAATACCTTGATTCTTCCGGTGCCTTCCTTGCTTGCGTACAATTTCCTCGAATTGCTTACTCCCGGCAAGGCTCTTGTAAACACCTTTCTCTATAATTCCCTTCAATAAGCTATTTTCTTGCTCAAGTGTAACTTGGCTAAGAGAATCATTAGTGGAATCAAGAGAACTACTAGAAGCAACAACATTTGATTTAGCATGATTATTGTTACTACTAGAGGAAGAATCTTTCTTGTTCTTGTTACTAGACTTGAGTTGAGGCATGTAAGTGGATAAGAGTAAACGCTTGGCAATGTAAGAAGAACTTTTCTTGTGAAGATCATCATTGATTGCCTTTAAGAACTCATGGTCTTGCTCAAGGTTGAGCTTTTCAAAACGTAATTTCTCATGAGTCCTTAAAAGTTCTCGATGATCTCCTAAGATAGTTTCATGAGCTAACTTAAGAGTGTTTAGTTCTTTAGTTAGAGATTCAATCTTCTCCTTATCATTGTCATTCGTTTCATCATAGTATTCATCACTATAGTTGTCAACAAGTAAATCATCATCACCTAACAAGTCATCTTCATCACTATTGAAATCAACATACTCGGGGTGTGATACCTTTGGACCTTTGGCCATGAAGCATCTTCCAATTCCTTCATTTGGTGAATCAAATATGTCGTAGGAGTTGGCTGACACAAGTGCTAGACCGGCAACACCTTCATCTTGAGTATATTCGGAGTCGGAGTGATAGCTTCTCTCGGAGTCATTGTCGGAGTCGGAGCCGGATACCCATTCACCAACATGAGCTTGATGTCTTTGTTTTGTGTAGCTCCTTGATGACTTGTCCTTCCTTTTCTGAATCCTTGCTTCTCCGAGAGGATCTTCATTCATATCGATCATCCCTACTCCTTCTTTCCTTGATGGTGATTCTTCTCTTCTACCTCTTCTTTTTGGAGAATCTTCTCTTCTCTTGTGGGGATCCGTACACTCATTGGTTTAGCTATCGACTAGAAGATCTTTTGTCATTATAGGACCTTGACTTGGAACTTCTCTCTTTGCTTCTATTCTTGTACAACTTGTTGAAGTTCTTCACCATTAGGCTCTATTATTCATTAAAGGTTTCTTTCTCACTTGATGATGTTAGAGCTTCACATGAGGCTTTGTAAGCACCACTTGACTTGTTATGGAGATCCTCCTTATCCTTGAGTGAAATCTCATGAGCAACAATTCTTCCAATGACTTCTGTTGGCTTGAGATCTTTGTAATTTGGCATCATTTGGATCAATGTGCATACAGTATCGCATTTTCCATCCAAGGCTCTTAGGATCTTCTTGATGATGAATTTGTCGGTCATCTCTTGACTTCCTAAGCCGACAATCTCATTTGTGATAAGAGCAAGCCTAGAGTACATCTCAGCGACACCTTCACCATCCTTCATTTTGAACTTGTCAAGTTGACTTTGAAGCACATCCAACTTGGGTTCCTTGACGGAGTCGGTACCTTCATGCATATCAATCAAAGTATCCCAAATTTCCTTTGCATTCTCAAGACGGCTGATTTTGTTGAATTCTTCGGGGCACAATCCATTTAAGAGGATATCACAAGCTTGAACATTGTATTGTAGCATCTTCAATTAATCCGCGGTAGCTTCACGATTTGGTTCTCTCCCATCAAAGAATTCACCTTGCAAGCCAACACACACAATATCCCAAACGGCGGGGTTATGTCCAAGAATATGCATTTTCATCTTATGCTTCCAACTAGCAAAATTAGTACCATCAAAGTAAGGATCTCTACGGTGATAATTTCCCTCGCTAGACGCCAAACTCTCCTAGGTTGTGAAACCAAGGCTATGACCACCAAAAGCTATGGAAATCAAAGCAAATGGAGACCAAAGCTCTGATACCAATTGTAGGATCGAAAGTATGTCTAGAGGGGGGTGATTAGACTCCTTGACCAATTAAAAATCTATCCTTTTCCCAATTTTAGTCTTTGGCAGATTTTAGCCATCTTAGCACAAGTCAAGCAATCTTAACACAATTCAAGCAAGCATGCAAAGAGTCTATGAGCAGCGAAAAGTAAAGCATGCAACTTTCAAGAATGTAAAGGGAAGGGTTTGGAGAATTCAAACGCAATTGGAGACACGGATGTGTTTGTCGTGGTACCGATAGGTGGTGCTATCGTACATCCACGTTGATGGAGACTTCAACCCACGAAGGGTAACGGTTGCGCGAGTCCACGGAGGGCTCCACCCACGAAGAAGCAACCTTGTCTATCCCATCATGGCCATCGCCCACAAAGGACTTGCCTCACTAGCGGTAGATCTTCACGAAGTAGGCGATCTCCTTGCCCTTACAAACTCCTTGGTTCAACTCCACAATCTTTGTCAGAGGCTCCCAAGTGACACCCAGCCAATCTAGGAGACACCACTCTCCAAGAAGTAACAAATGGTGTGTTGATGATGACTCCTTGCTCTTGTGCTTCAAATGATAGTCTCCCCAACACTCAACTCTCTCTCACAGGATATGGATTTGGTGGAAAGAAGTTTGAGTGGAAAGCAATTTGGGGAAGGCTAGAGATAAAGATTCATATGGTGGGAATGGAATATCTTGGCCTCAACACATGGGTAGGTGGTTCTCTCTTAGAAAATGTGTATTGGAAGTGTAGGTATCTTCTGATGGCTCTCTCCACAAATGAAGAGTGGGTGGAGGGGTATATATAGCCTCCACACACAAACTAACTGTTACACACAATTTACCAATCTCGGTGAGACCAAATTGAGAGACTTGGTCGGACCGATTTAGCAAACCTAGTGACCGTTAGGAATTTCGGTGGGACTGAGATGCAACTCGGTAGGACCGATATGGTTAGGGTTAGGGCATAACGTAATCTTGGTGTAACCGATTACACAAACTCGGTGGGACCGATTTTGGTAAGATAACCAGAGAGTTGGTCAGGTAAACTCGGTGGGACCGATCGCTCATTTCGGTGGGACCGAAATGTTACAAAAGGGAAACAGAGAGTTAACATTGCAATCTCGGTGGGACCCATTGCTCATCTCGGTAGGACCGAAATGTTACGAAGGGAAACAAAGAGATTACAACCCCATCTCGGTGTGACCGAGATCCCTATCGGTGAGATCGATTTGCCTAGGGTTTGTGGCAGTGGCTATGACATCTAAACTCGGTGGCGCCGGATAGAAAGAATCGGTGGGGCCGAGTTGACTCTTGGTTTAGGAAAAATGTAGATGTGGGAAGGTAGTTGAGGGTTTTGGAGCATATCACTAAGCACTATGAAGTAAGAACCTCATCAAGCAACACCTCATCCCTCCTTGATAGTATTGGCTTTTCCTATAGACTCAATGTGATCTTGGATCAGTAAAATATAAAATGTAGAGTCTTGAGCTTTGAGCTCGAGCCAATCTTTTTGTCCTTAGTATTTTGAGGGGTCCACTTTCCTCATCCATGCCATGCCATTCATTGAGATTTTCCTGAAATATTAATCTTGGAATACCATTAGGTCAATTAGCCATATGTTGTTAGGAATTACCAAAACCACCTAGGGATAGTTGCACTTTCAAGGTGGTCCCGGCATGGTTGGAGGAAGAAGATGAGAGATTGAAGATGGATGGCGGTGATTGGATGTAAATCCAATGACTAACGATGTCAGAATCATTTGTTGACTAAGTTGACAACGACTTGCGTTGGCTTCGACCTCTTGGCCCACATTTCAACCTCCAAAAATGTGGCACATATTCAACCCATTTTTCAGAATTTATAGTCAATTTGATCTCTTTTTTAAAAAATTACAGTCCATTTGCTAGGCTGGGTGAACAAATAATGTAGCGTCCATGCAGCCCATTTATTTTTCTCCTAAAAAATTACACGCCATTTGCACTTTCTCAAAATACACGATTTTGTTGGGCTGATTCTAATTATAATATTGGGTTAGGCGCAGCAATGTTATCAAAAAAATAAATAGGGGTGAGCATTTTGTTATTAATATATTTAAATAATAAGTGATTTATTATTACATAGGTCCTTAAATCATACCAAGCTTTTGTACACAATCACCAGGATTTTCATTGCCAAAAAACCCAGTATTTTATTGTTAAGAAATTATTTTTGTAAGTTAATAAGATGTGGGATATTGTTTTCTTACATATGTAAGTATCTGCTAAATATATGATGAAAATAACAATAATATATAATAACATATAAAATAATTTAAATATCTATAATATAATTAGAAGGGAAACAAAAGTTGGACCAGGCGTTCCTATTCTTATATAGAAAAATAGAACACACCTCTGCGTTTTCTTCAAAAAATACATAAATTGGGCTGCCGATGTTTCAGGAAAAATAAAACCTTAGATGGGAGGTCCATAGGCCGATCGATACATGGCAGCCCTCAAAAAAATACAAACCGGCATGTCGTGGGCTGCGCATGTTAAAAAAGAAAGCCTAGACGGGGCAGCCCAAAACCCAACGGATACTTGCTGCCCCAGTGATAATAAGTGATACTACCCACCAGCTCCACAACTTCGTTGTGAATTTATCTCCTACGTTGAAGCACCTAAACAAATATAACTATGTTCACAAGCTCGTGGGCCCCAATGTCAGTATAGCATTAGGAGGAAGTTTTTTTCGATGAGGCACTTTCTTGCGTATGGCCATAGACGTGGTGGGTCCCGACTGTCCGCCTCTCCACGTACAGCCCTATCCAGATTCATCTTGTTTGTTTAGCATGTTCACGACGGCAAACAGCGGCGCCAGGGAGAGCGCACAAAGGCGCAGGATCGAGGTGATCAAACCACCCAAGGAAGTGCCTTATTTGTAACGAAAGTAGTGAACTAGCCCAGTGGCCAAGTGACACTACCCGACAGTTGTTCCGCCCGGGTTCGATTCCACCTGATGTAGGGAAAATATCTCCAAATTTTTTACCTCTACCATTATTGACATGTGGGTCCCCATTGTCATCTACACACACCACGTCCAACACTTGCCAAAACTTCGTCCCTCGTTTCCTCTATTTTTTCACACACTCGACATTGTGTGGGCATTTTGAAAATAGCATATCTTTTTGACGGTGCATTATATGAAGATGTGATATGCATGAATGTTGATCAGCATGGTGTTAACTGGCTGGTAGATCCATTTTCGACCATCAATAAAACTTCCAACATGATGTTAACCCTGTTTGAAAAGGCCGTAAAACTTCCAATATAAATGCTCTGCCTATGAAACTTGCAGTTTCTTATCTGAAACTGAACTTGTAGTTTCTTATCTGAAACTGAAACCTGCAGTTTCTTCTCTTAGAATCACATTGTCTGCACTTTTATACTCCTATGAAACTACAATTTTTAAGTGCTAAAAATATATCTCTAGAATTCATAAAATACTTCATATGCTCAATACTGCAAATCCGAAATTCAAAAGACATTCATATATGAAAGTACTCTCAAAATACACAACACAAAACACAATTCACAACCTGCAAATACTGACAACCCTAAGCTCCTCCTGACCCAGAATAAAAGGGGGCTAGTAAATGTGGGGTCGCTTTCTTAATTGAAGGGTAAATTGATTTTGATTTTGATCTAGTCACAGTGTGTCGGCCCTCTCGTCCAATCCTGAATCGCTACCGCACGCTCCTCTTCCTCTTCTCCATTGCAAAACCACCTCCTCTCCTCTCTATCATCTCTATTCCAAAACCTCCGTCTCGCCTCTCCCTCTTCTCCATTGCAAAACCACCTCCTCTCTCCTCGGACAAGGATCCCCAGACGTAGCCCATCCTGCCATTGAGACACTGACACATGGGTCCCACCACGCGCGGGGCCCACCTGTCAGCGACCGAAAGGCAGGGAAACCTCTCCTCTCCATCATCTCCATTCCAAAACCACCATCTCGCCTCTCCCTCTTCTCTATTGCTAGACCACGGTCTCTCCTCCTAGCTTCCAAATCTAGCACCGGACGACTCAGAAGGACATCTATGGAGAGGATGCAGAGACAGCCGGAGCCATAGGAGTATTCGTTCTCCCACTACAAGAGGAGGCCGGATGGCATGACGTCGCTTCCCCGCCATTCTCCACAGTTCCCTTGACGCTCGCTCGTTTCAACGGCGTCCGTAGGATTTAAGGTAAGCTTCACACTAACCTAATCTTCCATCTGCTCATGCTTACAATTAGTGTGACAGCTAATAAAAATCATGCTTACAATCAGTCTCCGAGTACTAAGCCAATCACCCTAAAATAGCTCTGGACCTTTGGGTCAAAGTTGTGACACTATGTACAAATAAAGAAAAATAGATTGGTGCTTCTTTCAGAAAAGAGTACACCCCTAGAAAACTGCTAATATAAGCTACTAGTATTTTTTTAAGTCTAAACTACTAGTATTTGGATAGAGGATTTGCTGCCGAGAAAGATCCATCCACAATGAGCGCAACACATCCCACTGATGGTGGTGGATGCCAATTCTTAGATGGAGCAGGGTTGGTGTCGGCAATTTTTACTTAGCAACTAGCACTCTGCATATATGCCAGTTCCATCCATACATTTGTGCAGTTCCACCAAAATGTAGCTGAATAACCCTGTTTGCACAGATAATGAAAAGGCATGATTACATTATAGTGGCACTAGTTGATGAAACATACACTAATAAATAGAAGAAAATATTGCGATAGTATCATAGTATGCCATGCTGCGAGGGCGAGATGGGCCTTGCGATGCCTCATACTGGAAATCGACCCAAGTCTCCCCGATACACCTTCTGCCAGTGATGAACATCAGTGTACAGCGGTAGTACAAGGAGGGGCCTTGAGACATTCCAACCTCTATTTTTATGCAGATCAACTAAAATTAAGCACCCTAGTTTGCAAAAACGCTTAAACATTAACAATTGGAGTAGTTGATGAGACATATACTAACAAACAGAAGCACTTTCTTTATCCACATTGGAAAATAAATGATAGAGAGGATACTCTCTCTATTTTAACTGTATTATTACTTCATTTTATCAGTGGCACTATGGTCGAGCAGGTGGCAAACGAGGTGTACTGTGCGTCACAATGATGGAGGCCGGGGGTGCTTAGACTAGGATGCTGAAGCTGGCTCTTTCAGTCCCTATCTTCCCCTCTGATGTTTCTGTGGTAGCATTTGGGTTGTAATCCAAACTTGGTCGAGCTGGTGATGCGCCCCCCTACCTGCCTAGCTTATGTGGCGAACTTGTCTCCTGCTAGTACTCAGTCCATTCTACTAGTAGTTTTTTAAGCTAAAACGCCCTCCGGCTCTTTATTCATTAGGCGCTAGCATGTCTGACTGCAAACAATCAGTCAGTCACCCAGGGATTGTATCATACAAATGCATAAAGACACTTTGTTTTAACGAATGCTTAGCTACATGGTGTGTTGCCATATTAGTCTGGCGACACGAAAACCGTAGCCTGAATCCCTGAAACAATGTAGACATCTCCTTCATCTCCGCAATGAGGAGAAAACACGTCGACCTCTGAGGTGCATCCTAGAGCCGTTGGATCTCCTTGCAATCCATCTCCAACAGCACATGTTGGAGGCCCATGTCACGTGCCATTAAGACCGCATCCCTGCATGCAAGCAGCTCAATGGATAATGGGTTCGTAACCCCATCATACCTTGATCCTCCATCTCTAATGAGAGCTCCGTGATGATCTCGAGCAATGTAACCCACTCCTCCCATCACAAGACCCATGTCCGTGGCTCCATCCGTGTTGAGCTTGATCCACCCTGTCGGTGTCAAAACCGGCGGATCTCGGGTAGGGGGTCCCAAACTGTGCGTCTAGGCGGATGGTAACAGGAGGCAGGGGACACGGAGTTTTACCCAGGTTCGGGCCCTCTTGATGGAGGTAAAGCCCTACGTCCTGCTTGATTAATATTGATGATATGGGTAGTACAAGAGTAGATCTACCACGAGATCAGAGAGGCTAAACCCTAGAAGCTATCCTATGGTATGATTGTATGTTGTCCTACGGACTAAAACCCTCCGGTTTATATAGACACCGAAGGGGGCTAGGGTTACACAAGGTCAGTTACAAAGGAGGAGATATACATATCCGTATTGCCTAGCTTGCCTTCCACGCCAAGTAGAGTCCCATTCGGACACGAGACAAAGTCTTCAATCTTGTATCTTCATATCCCATCAGTCCGGCCAAAGGATATAGTCCTGCTGTCCAGAGACCCCCTAATCCAGGACTCCCTCAGTAGCCCCCGAACCAGGCTTCAATGACGATGAGTCCGGCACGCAGTGTTGTCTTTGGCATTGCAAGGCGGGTTCTTCTCCAACTTTCAAGTGTTCGTAAGCAGTGTCCGGCTCCATAAATGTTGAACCTCTTGGCTTCTGTGCCCAATAAGGGCTATCTCTCACGCGTCGAATGAATACGAGGCGCCAGAGCATTTTTACATTCTCCCCCCAAGCCAGATAAATAAATTGTCTATTAAAGGGATGGGGATTCTTAGATCCGATCCATATCATCCTCCCCCAGCGAGAATTCATCAGAGCGTGCTTCAGAAAGATCCATTCCAGCATGGCCGACCTCCGCAGCTCCTCCTCTTGCCCCCGTATCCCTAAGCCCGGTGATTGGGAGAGGTGTTTAGTCCCGCACAGCCGATTAGTCGAGCTGCAGACTAAGGGATTTCTCCCTCCGGTGTATATGGTCCCGTTCGAGCCGGGCTCGCCACCTACAATGCCGGGGCGCAAGCAGAGAGCCTTCCTTGTACCTCCATTGGAGAACGGGTCTGCCTTGTTCCTTATTTACTAAGGGGACTCGGATTTCCAATTCATCCATTCCTCCGCGGGCTTCTGGAGTTCTACGGCCTCTAATTACACAATCTCACCCCTGCCTCCATTCTACATATCACCGGCTATGTTGCTCTCTGTGAGTTGTTCCTGGGCTGTGAGGCTCACTTCGAGCTGTGGAAAAGGCTATTCTGCCTTGTCCCTCGCACACAGAGGGAATCACTTTATCAAGTAGGCGGAGCCGAAATATGGCGCATCGCCAATGCCAGATACCTGTCCGGTACCCCGAAGAAGCCGTCCGAAGACTGGCCTTCAGAATGGTTTTATATGGAGGACGTCCCCCTTCTGGACCCTGTTCGGCAGGGTCTACCTGAGTTCAACAATGCTTCTCTGAAGAAGCACCGAAGTTGGCGCCCACAGAGCCCCCAGGCAGAAGACAACGGAGAAGTCCTCTATCTGATGAACCGGATCAAAGCACTGGCTCGATCGGGATTGCCTATAATTGAGGTTATGTCGATTTGCATAATGCGAGGAGTGCAACCACTTCAATATCGTGGGCACCCCTTGTGTTGTTATAACGGGGCGGATGACGCCACCCGCTGCGGGCGTAAGGGTCCGGAAAATGTTGCCGCTCTAGCGAAGATTCTGTTCGAACTGTTCAAGGGTGAGGAAGAGGAGTTCACCCGCATCAAGCCACGGGATGGATTCTCCATGTACAATCCTCCAAGATGGGTAAGTTATATCTCCCTGCTCCCATTTTTCCCGCATTCTTTGTCGTAAGTATTCATCTTGCCACTTTGCGGCAGGAACTGCGAAAAGCCATAAAGGAGGTCGGCATCCCTTCTCCACAACCAGAGGACCCTGACCGGGCCCTCGACTCCGGACTCGAAGAAGATTCGGTTATATCCGTGGAGCTGATAGACCGGCAGTTCTATCAGTTAAGCTGCGATGATGCCATGGTGGCCATTACGGCCGACTATCCCGGACTGCTCCCTGCATCGCATGTAAGAAAAAACCAAAAAATCCCAACTCCAAAACTAGGATCCCCTTTTAGACACTTCACCCACCATATACACATGGCATTTTATAGGGAAGGCATTCGGGAGGCCCTACCGAGCCCATGGCAACACGCCAACAGGAGGCACGGAGGCCGGGTAGGCCAAAAAGGAAGGCGGTCAGGACGGAGACGCCGGCGCAAAGGTATAACAAACCCCGCTCCTTGGTTGTCGTCTTTCTTGAAATATAATGACGCCCGTGTTTCTTTAACAGAAAAAACGCTCTCCAAAATATGTCCGGCGATGTTACTAATCATGCTTCCACCAGCCGGGCGCCAGGATCGGACATAGAGGCGGAAGCCGATATGGGGCAGGCGTCGGATTATCCCTCTATGGAGGATGCCGATAGGTTATCCGCTACTAACTCAGAAGTGGAAAGTGCCATGAACCATAGGCGCCGCCGGGCCGTACTCTGGGACGCTTGTTTCTCACCAGAGGCATTTGATGCCTTTAATTCCGAAGAGGCGTACCTCCGTGCTTCTCAAGATGGCCTAGCCAGAGCCACGGATCAATATGTAAAGGATGTACGGGTAAGTGAATCTGACGATTCATATGTATCAGTATCCCCTGATACTTGAAACAGTTAGCAGAACTGATTTAAGGATCATCTTAATTGTGCAGGTTCTTACAAAGAAGAATACTAGGCTAACACAGGAGCTAGAGGAATGCAAGACCCAACTGCGGGCTGCTGTGGCCGCATTGCAGGAACCGAAAAAGTCACCTGCTGATAACATTTATTTTCAAGAGTGATGGTTACCATATAATGTGCGTATGACTGCAGATCTAACAACAGATGTTGCAGATGAATCCGGAGAAAATCCAGAGGACCAGCATGTTATGCGACAGCTAGAGGCTGGCAAACAGGTGTTGACTGAGGTTAGGCGGGAGAAAAACAATCTCCAAGACGCCAATATTAAGCTGAGCATGGAACTAAAAGACGTTCGGGGCCAGCTTGCCGACTCCGAGAAGGAGAATAAGTGGCTTCGGCGCGGCATTTTTAGTAAGTGCTTGAACGAATCCTTTTAAAGGAATTCAGCGAAGAAGCCGACTAACAGCGTTATGTCTGTAGGTATGCTGATGGGTCGTCCCACAAAGGAAATGCCCAGGTCTGCGGGTGATCTTCTATCCGAGCTGTCACATCTACACGAACAAGTTTGGTACGTGATGCAAGGTGTTGCCCAGGCTTTGTGGCCATCAATCTCCCAGCCAGAGGGCGTTGCAGAGCTTACGGAGAAGCTCAAGGGAGCACGGCGGCGCCTCCGATTATGGAAGATATCGGCCTGCCGACAAGGTGCCAGGGAGGCCTGGGCCATGGTGAAGACTCGGTATACCAAGGCAGACCCAAATCACATGGCCGAGGTCGGACCTATGGAGCCCGACGGAAAAGAGATCCCCGTTAGCTTAGTTTATGGGCAAGTAGAATTAGCCGCAAAGTATTCCCAACAGGATTGTAAGCTAGATCGCTTGTTGGATGGTATAGAGGAGGAGTTTAGTCAGTCTGCATGACTATGTAATTAAAGTGACATGTATAATGCCTTCTAGCCGGATTGTAGATCATTTGTCATTGCGGACCTTTTCGCTTCAACCACCGGGCTCGATAGTCCAGAGTGAATTCGAATACCCGCTCAGTTATATAAGAACCGGGATATGCGTGGAGACCAGGCGTAGGGGTCATTAGTGCTTTATCAGAAAAGTGCCCAACTAGTTATGTTATATTACATGGGTAGTAAGAAACATCTTCCAGGGAGAATAGTTCCATTAATGGTTCCTTTTCCTGGGTAAGCATGCCCTAAAGTGCATGTCCGGACTGTGATAAGAAACGCAGAAAAAGCTTCTGGGGGCAGATATGGACAATAAATAAAAATCATCTTTTGTTCACTGACCGGATATTCTCTAAGAACGCTAGCTTTCGGCTTCACCCAGTCTGAGGTACACATCCAGCTGACCCGGCAGTAACAATCGCAGAGGTGCTCCCCTTATGCCCTAGCCAAATTAATGGGAACGTAGGGCATAAATACAAGAGCCAGGCAACCCAGCTTGGCCAAAACTTAAGTCATATCGATGCATATAATGGTGAAAAAAGGTACGTGCGGAAGTATAACACATGTGTTGGGCGTGAGGCCTAGATAAATAGTTTAAGCTTCTGTGAAAGAAGCCCCCAGGTATGGAGAGTGCGGCTAGCGCATCTGTAATGTACAAAGTGAGGCACAAGGTGACCCTTGAAGGACTATAGAAATAATAAGAGAAAGAAAGAAAGGGAAACAAGACAGATGATGTATATGCAGAAAATGGGCAAAGGGAGGGGACTAACATAGAGTCCGGTGCTAGGCGTAGAATCTTTAGAGCCTGGCCGCGTTCCATGGGTTCGGCTCGAGTCGACTAGTCGATGCATCCCGTAGTTGGTACGCTCCACCGGTCAGAACTTGGTCAATAATGAAGGGACCTTCCCATTTGGGCTCGAGCTTGTTCTTTTTCTTATCCGGCAGGCATAGAACTAGTTCGCCAACATTATAAGTTTTGGCCCGTACTTCTCTGCTTTGGTATCCGCGAGCCTGTTACTGATAAAATGCGGAACGGGCTTTGGATATGTTGCGCTCCTCCTCCAAGGTGTCCAGACTGTCCTGCCGATCGAGCTCGGCTTCTCTTTCTTCGTACATGTGCACTCGAGGTGAATCATGAATTATGTCACAGGGCAAGACTGCCTCTGCGCCGTACACCATAAAAAACAGTGCATATCCGGTACTACGATTTGGCATGGTTTATAGCCCCCAGAGTACGGAGTCGAGCTCCTCTACCCAGTGCGTGTCAGACTCGTTAAGGAACGCACTAATCTGGGTTTAATGCCGCTCATTATAAGACCGTTTGCTCGCTCGACCTGACCATTGGTTTGTGGGTGATAGACTGAAGCGTAATTGAGCTTGATGCCCATTTTGCTGCACCAGAGTTTTACCTCGTCAGCCATGAAGTTTGTGCCATTGTCAGTGATGATGTTGTGGGGGACGCCATAACGGTGTACAACCCCGGATATGAAATCTATCACCGGTCCGGATTCGGCTGTTTTAACAGGTTTGGCCTCTATCCATTTGGTGAATTTATCCACCATGACCAGTAAGTATTTTTTCTTGTGGGTTCCCCCTTTAAGGGGTCCAACCATGTCAACCCCCAGACCGCAAAGGGCCATGTAATGGGGATTGTTTGGAGGGCGGTGGGTGGCATGTGGCTTTGATTTGCAACGAGCTGGCAACCGGCGCAACGTTGGACCAAGTCATATGCGTCTGCCCAGGCTGTTGGCCAATAGAATCCTGTGCGGAAGGCCTTGCTTACAAGAGCCCGGGCTGCGGTGCGATGACCGTCGAGTCCGGCGTTAATTTCTACCAAAAGATTCCGCCCTTCCTCTTCGGAGATGCACCTTTGAAGGACTCCGGTAGTGCTTTTTTTGTACAATTCTCCCTCATGGACCCTGTAGGCCTTGCATCGCCGTACTATGCAGCGTGCCTCATTTTGGTCCTCCGGAAGTTCCTGTCTAGTTAGGTAGGCCAGGAATCATTCTATCCACGTGGCAATAATGGCCATTATAACGTGGGCTGAAGGTGTTATTTCGGTGGCAGAGCCTCCGATTGTGTCAGATTATTCGGTATCGGGCATTTTGGCCGGGTCCGGACTATTGTTACCGGTGTCTCCTTCCCATACTACGGATGGCCTGAACAGCCTTTCCAAAAATATGTTGGGGGGGCCGTATCGCGTTTTGCGTTGATGCGGGCGAGGACATCCGCCGCCTGATTGTTTTCTCGAGCCACATGGTGAAATTCGAGCCCCTCGAACCGAGCTGACATTTTTAGGACGGTGTTTCGGTAGGCCGCCATTTTCGGATCCTTGGCATCAAAGTCTCCATTTATTTGGGATATTGCAAGGTTTGAATCCCCACGCACCTCCAGGCGTTGAATTCCCATTGAGACTGCCATCCGAAGACCATGCAACAGAGCTTCGTATTCGGCTGCATTGTTGGAGTCTGTATACAATATTTGCAGTACGTACTGAACAGTATCCCCGGTTGGGGATGTCAGGATGACGCCAGCCTCTAGACCGGCCAGCATTTTAGAACCGTTGGAGTGCATGATCCAGTTGGAGTGTGCGCCGTACTCATTAGGCAGTTCGGCCTCTGTCCAGTCGGCGACGAAGTCGGCCAATACTTGCGATTTAATGGCTCGTAGGGGTTTGTATGTTATGTCGAATGGGAGGAGCTCAATGGCCCATTTGGCAATCCGGCCCGTAGCGTCGCGGTTGTTTATAATATCATTAAGTGGCACTTCCGAGGCTACCGTAATCGAACACTCTTGAAAGTAGTGTCTAGCTTCTGGGACGCCATGAATACCGCATAGGCTATCTTTTGATAATGTGGGTACCGTGATTTGCATGGAGTGAGGACAGTGGATACATAGTATACCGAATTTTGAAGAGGGAATTTATGTCCAGCGGCTTCTTGTTCGACGACGAGCACTGCGCTTACAACTTGATGAGTTGCCGCAATGTACAGTAGCATTGGTTTGCCAATGTTTGGCGCGGCCAGGATTGGGTTGGTTGCCAAATGGCCTTTATTTCTTCCAATCCGGCTGTGGCAGCGTCCGTCCACTTGAAGTGTTCGGTACGCCGAAGAAGGCGATAAAGGGGTAAAGCTTTTTCTCCTAAGCGGGAGATAAAGCACTTAGAGCCGCCATGCATCCAGTTAACTTCTGGATTTGTTTGAGGTCTTTTGGTGTAGCCAACTGTGACAAAGCTCGGATTTTGGCTGGATTAGCTTCGATACCTCTACTGGAGACAATGAAACCCAGGAGCTTTCCGGCTAGTACGCCGAAAACGCATTTTTCCGGATTGAGCTTGATGTCGTATGTTCGGAGGTTGTCGAATGTGAGCCTCAAGTCGTCTATCAAAGAGTCGACGTGTTTGGTTTTAACAACCACATCGTCAACGTATGCCTCTACTATTTTGCCGATTTGCTTCTCCAGGCATGTCTGAATCATGCGTTGATATGTTGCGCCGGTGCTCTTGAGCCCAAAAGGCATTGTGTTAAAACAGAAGGGACCGTATGGTGTGATGAATGCCGTTGCGGCTTGGTCGGACTCCGCCATATTGATTTGGTGGTAACCGGAGTATGCGTCGAGGAAACACAATGACTCATGCCCTGCGGTAGCATCAATGATTTGATCGATGCATGGGAGGGGGAAGGGATCCTTTGGGCAAGCTTTATTGAGGTCTTTGAAATTGACACAAAGGCGCCATGATTTGTCCTTCTTTGGTACCATCACCAGGTTTGCTAGCCAGTCCGGGTGTTTTATTTCTTTGATGAATCCGGCCCCCAATAACTTGGCTAGTTCCTCTCCCATGGCCTGTCTCTTAGGTTCGGAGAAATGTCGAAGAGCTTGCTTGACCGGCTTGAATCCATTTAGGATATTGAGGCTATGCTCGGCCAGGCTATGTGCGATTCCTGGCATGTCTGAGGGATGCCAGTCGAATATGTCCCAGTTCTCGCGCAGGAACTCGTAGTGCGGCGTCCACAGTGGGGCTTAGTTGTGCCCCGATGGTGGCTGTTTTTGTAGGGTCCATTGGGTGGACTTGGAATTTGAATATTTCATCTACTGGTTTAAAAGAGGTGGACTTGGATCTCTTGTCGAGTATCACGTCGTCCCTGTCCACTGTGGAGCATAGCGTGGTTAATTCCTCGGCCGAGAGGGCTTCGGATAATGCCTCGAGGGCCAATGCGGCTGTTTTGTTTTCGGCGTGGAGTGCTATGTCCGGATCGCTAGCGAGAGTGATGATTCCATTGGGCCCAGGCATTTTGAGCTTCATGTACCCATAATGGGGTCCGACTTGGAAGATTGTGAATGCCTCCCGTCCTAAAAGAGCGTGATAACCACTGCTGAACGGGGCCACTTGGAATGTAATTTCTTCGGACCTGTAGTTATTCGGCGTGCCGAATACCACATCTAGTGTGATTTTCCCAACACAGCGTGCTTCCCGACTGGGGATGATTCCTCTAAAGGTTGTGCTATTTTGCTCAATGCGGTTCCAATCTATTTCCATCTTTTGAAGAGTTTCCTCATAGATGAGGTTTAATCTGCTGCCGCCGTCCATGAGTACTTTGGGGAGTCGAAAGCCGTCCACGATTGGACTGAGGACCAGTGCTGGTGCTTGGGCTGTTCGGAATTTAGGTTCGTCACTGGCATTGAAGGTAATGGTCGTATCACTCCATGGATTTATTGCTACTACGTGGCAGATTTCGGCCATGCTGCGGAGTGTTCGCTTGCGTCTATTATTTGACATGAAGGTCTCAAAGACCGTTAACACCGTATTGTTATCCACGGGATGGTGCTCTGTGGTATTTGGGAGAAGTAGATCATCACCACTTTTGGCCACCTACCGGAGTATCCAACATGCTCTAAGGCTGTGTGTTGGTATTGTATCCGCTGTGCTATGAATTTTGCAGGGTCCGTTGAGCCATCCTTCCAGTACGGTTCCATACCCTGTAGAGGGTTTTTGCTTTTTGGTAGTTGACCTGGGTGTATTGTGATAATGCACCCTTTTGTTTCGGACTGGATTTGTATTCAGGGCCGGATTATCCCAAAAGTTTATTTCGGTTTTCCAGGCACTTTCCATCGCACAGTACTTTCATACTATGGACGCCAAGTCAGCGAAGCGTGTTATCTCACGGCGATTTATGGCGTTAAGGATTCCCTTGTCCATGCAATTATTGCAGAAAAATAGGATTGCGTCTTCCTCGCGACAGTCCTTAACCTTGTTCATTGCAAGGAGGAATCTGGCCCAATAGTGATGTAATGTTTCCTGGGGCTCTTGCCTGATGTGGGAAAGATCGCTTATGTTTGGGTGGGTGGGTGGAATTGAATCCGAACCTTCACCTGATCTAGGATCCAGGGGCCGATGAATTTCCAATTTTGGAAGTTCCGATTCCGGGGTGTGACCCGATAATCCTGGCCCGCTGCCTGACTCTAAGTTCAGGGATTGGATGTTGTCCTCCCGCGAACGGGCGTCCGGCTCAGAGAGCTCAGGAATCCGGACATAGTTGGTCCTCAAGATGGAGGAAAGGTCGTCGCATTGTTCCTCCACCACTGCAATATGATGAGTGACCGGTGGAGAGTTAATCTCCCTTCGATCGGGTTTAAGCCCAATCCAATCATAGTCCGTAGAGACTCCCAAGGCGGTGATGCGATCTAAGAGCTCATTTAAGGAGGCGAGCTCCATTGGATCCATCTGTTCGGCGAGTGCTGATTTGACGTGGAGGCTGTTTTCGATGACCTGAGAAGTCATCGTCGGCGCGGCGGTCGAACAGGCGGTCATGATGAAACCGCCTAGCCGGAGAGTTTGGCCGACAGCCAAAGCTCCCTCGACAGTAGTACCGTCTTCAAAGACGAGACGAGACATCCTTCCTTCTGGCGACGGCACAGAGGAACTCTCAATGAAAGCACCAATGTCGGTGTCAAAACCGGCGGATCTCGGGTAGGGGGTCCCAAACTGGGCGTCTAGGCGGATGGTAACAGGAGGCAGGGGACACGAAGTTTTACCCAGGTTTGGGCCCTCTTGATGGAGGTAAACCCCTACGTCCTGCTTGATTAATATTGATGATATGGGTAGTACAAGAGTAGATCTACCACGAGGTCAGAGAGGCTAAACCCTAGAAGCTAGCCTATGGTATGATTGTATGGTGTCCTATGGACTAAAACCCTCCGGTTTATATAGACACCGAAGGGGGCTAGGGTTACACAAGGTCGGTTACAAAGGAGGAGATATACATATCCGTATTGCCTAGCTTGCCTTCCACGCCAAGTAGAGTCCCATCCGGACACGAGACGAAGTCTTCAATCTTGTATCTTCATAGACCATCAGTCCGGCCAAAGGATATAGTCCGGCTGTCCGGAGACCCCCTAATCCAGGACTCCCTCACACCCCTCCTCCGGTGGCACCCACCTCGGGTGGACAATGGCTAGGTTCTTCTTCCTCTCCGGGATCTCAAGTGCCCGAACAATCTCCTCGATAATCACCATAGATTTCAGCGGCTGATAAACCAACTCACCATTAGTGTAGTTGTTCCTAGAATGCCAAATGGCCCACATCATAGTAATCATAATAGCCGCCTCTTCCTTCTTAAATAATCGTTGATCTAGAAGATCTCGAGACCATGACAATGGGTGTAGTTGTGGTATATCGATACCAAAAAACGTTGCGCTGCTTCCCAAAATCGCATTGCATGATCACATTCCATAAGCGAGTGGAACAATGTCTCATTGTCATTGCCACACATCAGGCAGTTTGGTAGTTGGTTGATATGCCTTCTATCAAGCTCGCCATAGGAGGGCAAGAAGTTTTTTAGCACATGCCACCAAAACACCCGGATCTTCGGAAGAACATTAATCTTCCACAATGCCTTCCATATGGTTGAGTCACCCGAAGATGAGCCAACTGTCACTTGCATCTGTAACTTGGTTTGCATTGCATGTTTATATGTCGACCTGACCGTAAAGAGGCCATACTTCTCTCTTGCCCAAGCCCATACATCCGCCCCTCCCACACGTGGTCTCGCCATGGCAAGTATAGCTTCCACGTCAGGGGGAAAAAGATACTTTGTACTAGCTTCGTATCCCACTGATTTGACCCTGGGTCAAGCAATTCAGATACAAACTGGACTGAGTTCGGCTTGAGAGCTCCCATCAGTTTCATTGATATGGTGCCATCTATCCACTGATCATGCCACACCTCGGTGGTCTCTCCATTGCCAACTCGCCGTATGAGCCATGTCTTCAACATCTCTCTCCCTTGGATAATCGCTTTCCAAGTCTTAGAAGAACTAGCGGGACAACCCGTCGTTAGAAAACCATCATTAGGGAAATACCGTGCTTTAAGCACTCTGGCACACAGAGTATTTGGATTCTCAAGTAACCTCCAAGCTTGCTTTGCTAACAACGCGTCATTAAAAATCTCCAGGTCTCGGAATCCCAAACCTCCTTGTGAATTCGCAATGCACATCTTATCCCAAGATTGCCAATGCATTCCTTTTCTGTCAAGTGATCCAGCCCACCAATGTTTTGACATGTTTGTCATCACTTTCTTGCACAAACCTTTTGTGAGTTTGAAACAACTCATAGAGTAGGCCGGTAAATCTTGAACCACTGACTCCAAAAGAACTTCCCTAGTTGCACATGACATCTTCCTTTCACACCATCCCTGCATCCTTGACCTTGCTCTTTCATTGATGTGTTCAAAACTTTGCTCTGTAATTCTACCCGCAGCTGTTGGAAGGCCAAGGTACTTCTCTGACATTGCTTTTCTTTAAATTTTCAATGCCGCTTTGACTCCCATCTTAACAGAGGCGCCACAATTAGGGCTAAAAATATTGAGCTTTTCAGCTTGTTTGCACACTGTCTAGAGCCGATGATGTACTGATATAATATCTCATTCAACCTTATTGCGCTCCAGGAATTAGCCTTCATAAAAATTAAGCAGTCATCTGCAAATAGAAGATGGGAAATCCATGGGGCAGAATTGCTAACACGGATCCCCCTAACAATCCAACCACCATCGTAGTTTTGCAGCAAACATGAGAGACCTTCTCCACACAACAGAAAAGATACGGTGAGATCGGGTCCCCCTGTTGAAAACCTCTTGTCGGTGAAAAAACTGGTAGCAACTCCCCATTGAACTTCACCTAGAAGCTTATTGTAGTCACACAAGACATGACAAGGGAAATACATCGCCCGTGAAACCCAAGCTACCGCATTATCCCTTCCAGATACTCCCATTCAACTCGGTCGTATGCCTTGATCATATCGATCTTAACCGCACACCAACCTTGCTTGCCTCGTTTTCTTCTCATCGAGTGTATGCACTCATACGCCATTAGGACATTGTCGGTTATCAACCGTCCCGGGACAAACACACTCTGTTCCTCTGCAATAATCTCATCAAGAATCTCCCTCAAACAGTTAGCGAGAACTTTAGAGCAGATTTTGCAGATAACATTGCACAATGAGATTGGCCTATATTGTGTAATACTCTGTAGATTTTTTACCTTTGGTATAACCACGATCACCATGCTATTCACCGTTGCTGGCATTGGTCCCCCATTCAAAAAACCGAGCACCGCAGCTGTAACGTCTGGGCCAATCAACTCCCAATGGCGTTGGTATAACCCAGCATGGAAACCATCGCATCCGGGAGCCTTTGTTGGCCCCATAGCAAAGAGCGATGCCTTCACTTCTTCCTCTCTGAACGACCTCGTCAGTCGCTCATTCATCGGTTCTATTATTTTATGTGGAACATGGTGAAGCACAAACTCCACATCCGTGTAATCTTGTGCCGTGTACAAGCCAGTATAAAACTGCTACACGTCGGCATGGATCACCTCCTTCGTCTCACACAGCTCACCGTCTGCAGTTTGCAGGTTGCGGATCCGATTTATGCTCTTACGCGCTGTCGCTCGTGCCTGAAAAAAGCCGATGTTACGATCACCTGCCTTCAGCCAATCCGCTCTAGATCTCTACCTCGCCAGTATCTCTCCCTTGTGAAGGAGCTCCGAGAGCTGGCGGCTTAGATCCTTCTCCTTCTTAGTCGGCCCCCGAAACAGAGAATTTGACCTCTCCTTTTCATATTCCTTCCGGACTTTCTTAATTTTCCTCTTTACATCTCCATACTTTTTTGCTTTCCAATCTGTCAGGTGCACCTGCATGTCCGACGGGGCCTGTTCTATGCCTTGCAAACCTTGCACTCTTGCTCCCTTGCGCCAACCATGTAGAACAGCGGCATCATATGATTCCTCCCGTTGCCAGGCCTCCTCATACATAAACCTACCCGGGTTTCTTCCTTCCTCTACTGGCACTCCCTGCATCTTCACCACCAACATGTAATGATCTAACTTTGGAGTTGGGTAGTGTCTTACGAAAGTAGCATGGTACATTGACATCCTCGTCGGGTTCACTAAGAACCTATCAAGACAAACCTTCACATTGCAATCCCCATGTTGCATATTATCCCATGTAAAAGGGACCCCCTGGAAACCGAGATAATTTAGCTCACAGTCATCCACACATTGCCGAAAACCCTCCATCTGCCACTCAGGGCGATCACGAGCTCCAAAGTATTCTGAATTATCTAAGATTTCATTAAAATCACCCCAGCATAACCACGGGGCATCACTTTGAGCCTTCAACCATCGCAACAAGTTCCAACTTTCTACACATTCACTTCGTCTAGCTTTCGCATAGAACCCCGTAAATCGCCACTTCTTATTGTCACCAACTAAGTTCGTAACCGAAACATCAATATGCTGATCAGAAAAATTATTAAGAGTTACATCGACTTTGTTGGACCAAAACAATGCTAGCCCTCCACTGAGGCCATCACTATTGACAGGATAACAACCCTCAAAACCAAGTCGGGCAGTGAGGTCACTAACCCTTCTTCCCTCAATCTTTGTCTCTGATACAAAGACTAAGGAGGGAGCTTCTCTCTTCACCAAATCGTGAAGTTCCCTAACTATCTCCGGGTTCCCAAGCTCGTGACAGTTCCAAGATATGAAATTCATTGCTCCCCGCGGGGCTGGAGTCCAGCCTCCGCGTGGTATGTTGCGTCTTCTTCCTGTGCTTTCTTCTTATTAAAATCCCTACTGTCCTCCCGTGACCCGAAAGATTCCTCCTCCTCATTCTATCTCTTCCTCATGACGGTCTCTGTATCTTGCAGTAGCATAGGCCCATTTGCCCCGCCTCTTCCAGCTGAATTTATGATGTCGACCCTGCGATACACGGATGCCCCTCTGCCCGTTCTAGTAGTAGCTGCATAACTGCTCGTTTACACTGAGATTTTGTCGGATAATGGTTCTCTATGGTTGGATTTCTTTAATGAAATCGGAGGAAACCCCCTCTTCCGATATATAAAAAAAATCAGTGCCAAAACATTGCCTCAAATTAATAGTGCCACTAGATTAAGGTGCAAAATAACAACATTACTGCTTTATCATGGCAGTGCCAAAACAGTAGCACAAGAGCAGACTCAACATGCAGGATATTTGGCAAACGGTCAGACCAAAATGGAACATACCTCGTGATGGGAACCATGTCTGCAGTCAACGCCATCGTAGAAGGGATGACACCAGTCACCAACATGGATGATTAAATTCTTGGGACCTTTTGGTGTAGTTCACCTAAAATGAAGCAATGTCCCATGAGCTAGCAGCTTCTTCTTCATTTTTTAAGCAAAGGGCTCCAGCCTCGGTTCCATTTCCATCATAAAACAAAACCCACAGAGCTTCTTCTTCATTAGTTGCAATAAAATTGAGCAACATCAAGGTTGGTTGTGAAGCTCCTAAAATGTTCAACTATAATTTGGATATCATTTGTCCAGTTCAACTAAGATCAAGCGTGAAATGTATGTCTCTGTTTGCACAAAAATAGTGGAAAGGAGGGTGACAAAAAAGTGATGAAACATACATTAAATGAAAAGAAGCATGTTCCTTATCTGAATAGCAATCCTACAAGGATAGTAGCAATTTCTAAAGAAGCAGCATTGCTAGATATTAGTGTGGGCATTAGGATTAACTATGACAACTGTTAAATACGACATTACTTTAATGGTGCCATTGCTTCATTTTAACAACAACATTAGTTTAATGTGTTCTTACTTTTAGCAGTGTGACTGTTACATTTTACCAGTGGCATTACGTAAGAGTGCCTCGGGGCAACAAACATCAAAACAGGATATCTGGGTTGGTCCCATTTTTGTTCGGTATAGCCACCTTATACTTTGTGAGGCTAGCAAATCTAGTGCTTGACTTACTCTATTGACTTGTCCCCCAGTCCCCACTTTCTTTCCCTTTCCAACCAATAGATCGGGTTTATATTGAGTTTGTACTGTGTTTCCCTTTACTTCCCTATTAGACCTAGAGACCAGTTGGATAGCCAGTCTCTGCTACTTTTCGCCCCCATTATTTCCTCTTTCGACCAAGTCCTAGATTCAGGTAACAAATCTTCCCCCACCCCCACCCCCACCCCACCCCCTTTCTTCCTTGTTTGAACCAAGTACTACTAGATTTGAGTGCATGAACTAGTTTTACCTCTTAAGAGTAAAAAATTATGTCGCTTTCGAACAGCCGATCAATCCTATCCATGAGGGGGCTGGGAAATAGTAAAAGATGTCCTGGGAAATAGTAAAATATACAAATGCAGCAACATCGGGAGCTCGGGAAGTAGAGCAAGGCCGGTTTCGGAGGAAGTTATACCTGAGGGCCGCCGGGATGTCGCTAGGTGGCCGACGGGAGGCCCGGATCTGCCCACACTACGGCAGCGAGGAAGAAGAGGTCGGAGGCCCTCCCTAGCAAGCGGTGCTTGGGAGAGAACGGCAAGGCACGCTGATCGGGACGCACCGGCAGTGGGTAAGAGCCGTCGCCAAGGACGATCGCGTGAACATTGCACCTTCTCACCTTCCCCGGCGGAGAGGATACGGCTGGATCTGTGACCAGCGGTGAGCAGAGAGAGAGAGAGAGAGAGTGGCCACCGCTGTCGTGTTTAGATTTGGAGAGGACGAGACAGTGTGAAGAGAGCAATACTAGCAAGCAAGTACGGAGGCTCCTGCCTATATAGTGGAGTACTACTAGTTCTCTTTTGTCTACCGGAGCCGGCTTGACCTCGTCAATGACTGTGTTCATGCACGTGCCCCGAAGGTGCAGTTTTCCTCATTTTGATCTGAAGCACCGGATTATAACATGATAAGAAACCATAACCTCACTGCCCAAAGGAGACAACATGAATCCTGACAGACAAACTAGACGAGGATCAAAGCTCAAATTAAAGATAAACTCGTAGAAAAGGGGTCCATCGATAGATGCCCTAATTAACATAGTCGGCTTGACATAGATGGCAACCGAGTAGTCTTCGTGCATGTGGCCCCCATAACTAGCACCTTGGAGGAACTCAGTTGTCGCTGTTTAACCCTCGCGGTGATCTGAAACACGTGACACCTAATTTTGCGAGATGACAAGAAACCTTTTTTCAGATTTCTCACCAGAAATACAGCCCTGTACAATGCAGCTTGCACGATATGTAGACGATAGCCAATCCAGGTGTGTCTGCTGGAGTCTGGTCACATGCATGGATGAACTGATCTTCCGTGTCATGTAGGGATCGTCCAGGCACCAACGTCTGTACAACACTTCTCTAGTACTGTCGTTCGTCTCTCTCTTCTATTAACTCACACCGACTTGCGGGGCCGGGGAGTGTTCCTATGGTCGGTTCTCAATTGAGGTCCCATATGTGTGTGTAAATGCAATATGATGTGTGTTCCATTCGGAGAGCGGCGTGCCAGACCGACCGACCGTCTGGGGTGCGATGCGAACGCGACGGGCATGCTGCATACTGTACTCCGTAAATGTGTACCACTATTTTCTTGAGGCTTTGCTCCATGGCGCAATCCATGGATACAAAATTAGTATATTGTACTATTTAAAAGTCGATGGCGGGGCTTTTCCCGCGCTGTCGGTGGGGCAGTTCCGCCTAGTCGGTTCGACAGAGACGCGAGAAGATGAGGGAGTAGACTGCTGCAAACATAGGGCTATGTGATTTGACAGTGAGTTACTGCTGGACAGGTGGGGCTTGGTGATTTGACTTGCCATTATCATTTTAACTGCGGTGCTACGACCGGCGTGAGTCTCCCCGTTCCTGACTACCTCCATACAGATGCCTCTCCCGATGCTCCACCATGTAGAGGCTGGCTCTTGCTTGAGAGCCCACTCCTCCACTTTTTCCTTGCCTCTTTCCCCAACATATGCAAAAATGCCATGTAAAGAGGGCTTATAGCCCACTATTGTACTTGATCCTATAGGTGTTGAGCCTGCCACAAGGCATAAAGTCTGATGTGGCAAGTTAATTAAGAAGAGATAGACTAGTTTGGTGACCCCAGGAAGAAACGGTGCTAAGCGCGTGTACCTAGATGAAGCAAACTTAGCAACAAAAAACTAAGCACCTATGCATTGGGGACTTGAGTTGCTAAGCCATTTAATGCCCATAGCACAACGTCTAAGCACCATTTCATTGGAAGAGGTCACTCCTTGGCAAATGCAATAAATATTACGAAGGAAGAGATAAAGAGAAGTAAACAAAAATACTCTTATAGCCAACCTTATAGCTAACCTTGTTGTAGTATGAGTGACTAAGTGATGACTATGTATGACATGCCAACATCAGATAGCCTAATGCGCCATGTTAAATCTCCAAGGGCGCGACCGCGCGAGCGAGGTGGCGGTCATGGTAGGCACGGCCATGATACGGGCTGCTGGCAGCCCTTGGATCTGAGATCGAATGGTCGCATGCTAAGTTGCCGAAAATTTGTAGAACAACCCTCCAAGATAGGATATTCACCCATAGGTCTAGAATCACGCTATGCAGCCGTTTGATCTCAGATCCAAGGGCTCTCGGAAGCTTCGTATCACCTATAATTTTCCCGACGCTTGACATGACATAGAAAGCCATTTAATTGGGCTGCAAGTAGACATGACATCTAATTGGGCCCCCATAGTACTGTGCATGAATCCATTTATCCACCAGGCAAGACACTACCCTACCGTTCGCACGCCCCACTCAGCATTTTTACAAAAACCGCTGGTAGTTCTCGCTCGTACTCATCCCCGGACATCCTTTAGCATTACAGTAGTTCACTCCTAGTCGTCCCGTCCTTCCACATTACGGCAGTTCCACTAATCCTAACCCTCCTCCCAAATCCATGGCGTCCAAAATCTCCATGATTGCGGTGAGTACAAGGTTAGAACCATCACCGGCGATGAGTTCGATGTCATCTACACCCATTCTTCCACAACGGTGAAAGGATGCCTTGCTCGCTTCAGACGCATGTTCGAAAACTCAGATGATGAGTGGGTCGCTGGGCTAGATGTTGAGTACACCACAGTCCTGGGAAGCGAGAAGAATCTAAAGGAGGCAGAGAAGAAGAAGCCCGCCGTGATCCAGGTTTGCGTGCATGACTTATGCTTGGTCTACCACATATGCCATGCCGACGTTGAGTCCGAGGAATTTAAGAAGTTCCTCAAGAGCGTCCTAGTCAAATTCATTACTATGGACTTCAGGAACGACAAGGAAATCCTGGGTCGAATAGGCCTCATTGTAGGCAACCCGATTGACCTCCAGAAAAAATGGCTGGTGCCCTCCCGTGATCAGCCTTCAATGCTGACCCTAGTAGGAGCCATGGTTCATCCTTCGTACGGTACACTGAAGAAACCTCCGTTCAACTTTCATCATGCATGGGAGTGGAATGTATTATATATAGACCACATCCACTATGTTGCAATGGATGGCTACCTTTGTTTCAACATCTACAAGGGTTGGATGAAGAGCAAGAGCCTAGTGTGCGGTTCAAGCAAAGAAGTATCGCCCAAGAGGAAGAGGGCCAAGTACGAAGTCGAGCACGTGGACGAGGAGTCCGAGTAAGGTGGCAGTGTTGTTGCTCATGGTGGTTCTAATGCAGTGTCTACCGGATTAGTTGCTTAGTTTAATTTCAGGTGTGCTTAGTATTATTTGAGGGGTGTGTTGTGCTGAGCCCCCAGCAGAACTATGTTATATTTCTTCTTGTTACTTTAACTCCTCAGTACATACATACTACTATTTCTTATAGTTCATCTTTTAGTTGGTATAGTACTACGACTACCACTCATTTCTTGACATTATATACATACAATATATATGGGCAACATCATATAGCCAGCAGTTTAGTTGTCAAAGAATTTCAGGGGGCTTAGTTTTGTCAAAGAATTTCAGGGTGCTTAGTTTTATTTGAAGGGTGTGTTGTGCTGGACACCATTATTGTGACTCAAATCTCTTTTGCGATGTTATAATGACATAAATACCGATGGACCAACATGCCAGCTCTCCCTCTATCTCACTACAGTAGTGTGGGGCCTACTTGATCCCAACAACATTCTTATTTTCCTGTAAAATTGTTCGCTTGGTTACTCCTGACAAGCGGGGCCACACTTATCATTGTGAGAATCAGCTTATTTTTTCATGTAACATGGTCAACGGTTTTGACGTGAAAATCACAATGTCTAATGGCATTTTTCAGCAAACATCTAACTTAACGATAGCATTTTTTAGATATCTAATTGCATTTTTGAGCAGGCATCTCATGGATCGATGGCATTTTGGAGTAGTTGTAACTTCTAATGGCAAAACTAAGTAGTGATACACAAACTAGTGGCATGAATAATAAGAACCCAAGAATTAAATAGGTATGCTAATTTATTTAATAGCATTTAGCACCCCATTTAAGCATGTACTAGCTTTTTTTATAGTACTATATGCATAATTTGGCGACGAGTGCTCTCTATATGTACCACCTTTTTTCTTTAATTTCATCTTGTTAATTTTGTTCCATGGCGCAATCCATCGATCCTACTACTGTACAAAAGTATACATTTTTTTAAAAGGGTAGAGGGCGGGGCAGTCTAGCTAGGTCAGTTTCAAGAGAGGCGAGGGCCTTTGTGACTTGACGGCTCATTACTGCTGCAAGGCGGGGCCTTGTGATTTTACTGCTCGTATAAATGTGCCAACAGCCTGATGAGGAGCAAAGAACCGTGCGGTATACTGAAGTTTTTCATTGGATTACGACGGAGGAGCACGAAACACGGCAACCCAGTGCCATATACTCAATTCTCTACTCTTATTATATATTACTAGCAAGAGGCATTGTTCTATTGGTGATAAAGAATGATCTAATTTGCTAGTCATCTCATTTTCAGCATTGCTCTATTCATGCCTTGCAGAGAAGATGACACGTGCGGTGAAACACCCGAAGCAAAAGATGAAACACAGGAGCAAAATAAGAAGGAAGATTATCACCCCAAAAAAAGAAGGAAGACGCACACACAAGTCTGGGGCGCTGCTCTCACTACGTGAAGGGTTCCTGGCCGCGGAGTCATAACTGCTTCTTTATCACCTCCACGACCTCCATCTCCTTGCGCGTCAACTCCGCCATCTTCTTCACTGTGTCCATGAAGCGGGATTTCTAGACGCGAGCCTTCATCATTTGTTCCACGACCGCATTACGTACCTGGAAAGCAGTCGAATGCTCAATGCGGAGCTTCTCCAACTCCTCCTTCTGTTGCATGGCGAGTTCCTGTGGCATCTTCATCGAGGAACTACCATTCTCATGCAGCTTCTTCTAGCCAGCATTCTCCTCCTTCAGCAGGTCGAGCTCGGGGCACAGCTTCGCCTTGTCCTCCTGAAGTTGCAGGATTTCGCTGGTCGCCTTCTTCTCCGAGGCAATGCTCTTCTTCAGCAGCATCACCAAGCCGGCGGTCAATTCCCCATTCTCATTGAGCTCAGCGGGCATGTCGTCGAGGCTCTCCTTCAGCAGCTCCACCAATCCGTGGATGAACTCCTTCTACTAATTGAGGTGCTTATTAAGCTGATCGGGCATGTCGTCGAGGGATAACAACTCAAGCGCCGCCAGCTCAGCATGTTCGCCTCCGCGGCTAGGGCACTCCTAGGAGCCATCGCCTGCCCATGAGAGATCTTTTGAGGTCTCTGCATGGCGGCGAGCCCTCTCTTTTTTTCCGCAGCCTTGGTTGCTGCTCCCTTGTTACGAATAGTTCGGAGATTTCTCGACCTAGAGCTCTGCACACTGGCCATGGCAAGGATGGACGAAGAAGGAGGACTTAAGAGGAGGAAGGTAGAGTAACTTTTGGTTAGGTAGTTCCCCTTTTTATAACCTAAGTACTAGCACTAGTACTAAAACTTGCATAGTGGGAACATGTTCAGGTTTGGTACATACTGGTAGGTGTGATCAGGCTTGCACTTAATTGCAGCACTAGTACTTTGGAATGTGATGGGAACAAGGTAAAGATTAATTGATGGTTTTGGTTTCGAGGTCTGAAACGGCTCCCGATGAGTTTAGTGGAACATAAATTTCAATTACTCCCAATGAGTTTAGTAGAACATAAATTGTTTGACATAAAAAATATATCATTAAAAAATAGAATGTTTGAAGTTTGTAATGATATATTTTTCGCAATGTATGCCTCTTATTAAGTTGGTCAAATTAATGACCTAGGTACACGTGACAGACTTGTAAATTGAGATAGAGGGAGTACTATACTGCTCAAATGCGGTCGCACAAGTCAGTGATGTAACTGGTCGTACATGTCAGACCAAGCTGATGCGTGTCCCTTCGGTGAGACGCGGATCCGACCGACCGTCTGTTGGTGCGACCGACCGTAAAGTACTTACGCGATGGAGACTTCTGGTTGTGGCTTCGGTTGATTGTGACGACTAAGCATTCTAAAACTAGTGATAAATCAATTACCATCTTTTTCCAAACGACCAAATATTTTTTATAGGAAAACAATACTACGTATAGATGGAGTGATTGTCAAGGTTGCAAACAGACATAGTGTTGCAAGTTCACTACAGCAGCAACCGACTAGGTCACTGCATCGCTGGCAGGGAAGGAGGATAGCTCACCTCGCCTACGATGCATGCCCAGCGGCGCCGCCGCAACTGGTCACGGGATTTGGCTTCTCTTACCGCCCATTTGAACAGTTGCACTGGCTGCTCATGCCATTGCATAGGCATGCGCGTTCTTTCCTCCGCAGTCGACTCTATGAATATGATCTCTGCCATTATCCCTAGCTCGAAATCAACACGATGCTGCCAGATGCTGACATCCCTCAGCATCTATCCCCTGAGATCGACTTGTGCCTCCGCCTTGTGCTACGCCAGGCGCAGCTCCTTGGAACTTCTCTCCAATCGATGCGACGCTTCCTCGATCCGATTTGCCCTTGCTGCCCACCACCTGAAACGTAGCCCTGGCATGTCCTCCGGCGCCACTGATCTATGATTCCAGAGCAATGGATCCCCTCTAAAACACATGTGGGTTTCCCTTAAAGGAGGCAATGCTGCGGGCCACAGCGAGAGGGCAGCCCGCGGGATCTTGGGATCTAAGGGATTATCCATGGCGGGATCCGGTGGGCGAGGCGAGGAGGTGAGCCTCGGCGCTGGGAGAGCCCTGCGAGGCTAAGATAAATATAGTACTACTCCACTCCATCCATATTTAAATACAAAGGCCACTAACATTAGCCCTGGCAAAAATTGATCATGCTGCATGCGTCCTGGTTTATTGACCCCCTTTTTTTGTGCCACTTTTTATGACATGCATAAATATTATGTTACTTACAAATATGTTAAAAAATTGGCAAAAAATACGAAGGAGACCAATGGAAGTACTGGCACCCCATGATTTAACTACCCGCATGCGCAGTGGAGTAGTAATCTCTTTCTTCCGCCCTCACATCCACTCAATTTGACCATCAATGAAATGGAGGACTTTACACGTGTCAAATTATCACATGGGGTGGATCTTCGTATGTCACACCCTAGCTAGTTCATGCATTAGAGTGTTGCATCATGTCTATCCTTTCATCAGAAACTTGAAATGGGGATGTCAGAACCCCCAGCCCCCTCTGAAACCAACTAGGGTTTACTAAAAACTTTTTCAATGAACCTGAAATGCCCTTCTAAATGTCCATCATTTTTGTCTTGGTTCAGAACCTCTGCCAAAAGTGATGCACAGTTTTCTAGGTCATCCTAAGGTCTTTGAGTTAATTCATAATTATTTGAATTTGGGCATTTTAAATTTATAAAATATTTCAAATGCTCAAATATCTCCAAACTAAAATGTTTCATGTTGGAAATAATCCAACTATGGACCAGGAGCAGTTTGGTGATTTTAGGAGTTGCCTAGGTATTTTTAATAATTCAACAAAGTTGCAGAAAAATAGAAAAAGAAAAAAAAACAGAAAGGAAGGACTTACCTGGCGCCTGCAACCCGGCCCACCTGCCGGCCCAGCCCAGCGCCGCGCCAGCGTGCTGCTTGCCGGCCAGGCAGGCAGGCAAGGTGCTCGACGGCGAGCACCGCATGGGTGCCACGCACCTGCTCGCCGCCTCGCCGCTCCACTCACCCGGCTAACGACGTGGATTGACCCCTCTCTCTCCCCCGAACCCCCCAGACGCCCCCTCTCCTCTCCAGCTCCTCCCCCTCGCGCTCCCCAGCCATGGCCGACGCCACCGCCGCCGCTCCATCGTCGTAGCCGCGCTCCCCGCCGCCCGTGCTCCGTCTCGTGGTGTCCAGGAGCTCCACCGCCGTCCACTTCGTCGAGCTAACCGAGCCCCGCGTGCTCGTGAGGCCCGAGTCCACCGCACCGACCTCGCCCGAGTTTGCCGTCGCCGGAGATCCCCTTCAACGCCGTCGCCGCATCAGCTTGTCCCCGACCCCGCCGGTGGCCTCTACGGGTGCTCTGTGAGCCTAGCTACCCCTCCTACCCTTCCTCTCTCGCCCCCGAGCCGTGTAGCCACCTCACGAAGATCACCCGCACGCACCGTCGCGGATCTTGTTGCCGACGTGCTCCCGGCCATCCTCCGGCCACCTCACGGTGTCCAACGCACTCACCACGCTGCGTTTAGTCCAACCGTGCACTCCCCGCACCTCACCGCACACCCTAGCCCCGAGTTCGCCTTCACCCGCACTCCGGTGGCAGCCTAGGTCGTCGCCGGCGCCAACTCCAGCCACCCCGACCCCAACTGACTCCACCAAGAGCCGCGGCTCGTCCTCAGCTCCACCCCGATGCCCTCCGCGACCCATTTGGTGGCCGGAATGGCCAAAACCACTTCCGCCGCCGCGTCGGGCTCGCCGGCGGCTAAACGCTGGTGCATCCATTTTGACTTTGCCCACGGGTGGGCCCTGGTTGACTCTGTTGAGTCAATGACAGGTGGGGCCCCTTCTGCTAATTATCCAGATTAGTTTAAACTAAATTAAATTAGTTAATTATCCACTGACAACCTGGACCCACGCGTCAGGTTTGACCTGGACCGGGTCTGTTGACTTGCTGAGGTCAGCATGACCTCATGCTGACGCAGTAAACCTTTTCTGAAATTAAAATAAATCTAAAATGATTTATAAATTCCAGAAATTGTTGCAAACATCAAAAATTCATATAAATTCAACCGTAGCTCCAAATCAAACAAATTATATATGAAAAATGATCAGAAAAATCCAATCTATCCATCTGTACTAGTTTCATGCATGTTTAAACAAACTAACTTGAGGTTTAGTGCAGAACAAGATAAAACACTTTAAAGGGCCATTTATGAGTTTGAAATTTGAATCTTTGGTTCAAATTGATTCAAACCCATCTGGTTTTAGTTGCATTAGCCCAACACACTCATATTGCCATGTTTCATGCATGCATCATATTGTCGCACATTGTTTGGTGATGGTTGTGTATTGGTGTTCTTTGCGGCAGGTTCTGCCTCCGAGGAGTACCGTGATTACCGTAGTGAAGAACCGTATCCGTGCATCGATCCATCAGGCAAGCAACCAACCATTTGATCATATCGATACAATCCCATGTTCTCGCTCTTGCTCTCTTTTACTGCATTAAGACAACACGTTTCAAACTGCTGTGTGCTACGGTAGTTGAACCCATTTCCTCTGCATGACCTGTCATTGCCATAGTAATTAGATGAAACACACTAGCATGCGTAGGAATTGTTTGAGCCATATGTACGTGTTGTTCCTACCTTGCTATGCCTGCTATGCTTAGAGTCGTGTCAGGTCTAGTTCATCTGGGTGATGGGCTAGAGTGAAATGATCATGTCGGTAATGAGAGTGATGTGGTGAACACGATTTGGTAAAGGTATCGGTGAGAGGCCATGTAGGAGTACATGGTGGGTTGTTTCATTGAAGCCGACCTTAAGAACTGAGATCTGTATGCGTGATTTAAGATTCAGCTACTACCATGCATTGGGCCCTGAAATATGACCCCGCTCGACTTCTTATTCACCCTAGTCCTCTGTCCAGGAGTTGCAAGTAGTTTCTGGTGTTTGTAGCTTACTGGAGGCCGTGGACAGCGCTGACCCGCGGGGTGGGCTGTGATGCGGTAGGTACGTGGCACGGTGTATCGGATACCCGTTAGGTATCTCAGGAACCCTGTACACATCGTTCGGGGCCGTATGGGAAACCTCGGTCGGACTCCCTGCGGATGGAACCTGGATAGGCGATAAACCTGGACTAGAGACTTAGGTGTTTTGGTAGGTCGTGGTCTACACCCACGTCGGCTTTCGCTTGAAGTCTGCCGAGCACATGTCGTGTGCAGACGCTAAGTGGTGGAAACATGTATGAAGAAGTACACCCCTGCAGGGTTAACATGATCTATTCGAATAGCCGCGTCCGCGGTAAAGGACTACTTGGTTGCTTATACAGTTCATAGACAAGTGAATGGATACTACTAAAAATCTCAAGATAAGCGTGAGTGCCGAGGATGGCTCTTCCGTAGGATGACGGAGGTGGATCCTCGGTGGTGTATTGAAGTGGTGAGTAGTGGACTCGTGTGCGCAAAACCATTTCAAGTTGGAGTCTCGTAGGATAGCTTAGCCAAGAGTCAAAGCTGGCTTGCTGCAATAACTCCACCAACCCTTCTTGATAATGTGCATGTATGTAGGATCTGACGTAAGTCTTGCTGGGTACCTTTGTACTCATGTTGCTATAATTTACATTTTACAGAAGACGCTGCAACCCCTTCTGATGGGTTCTTCGTAGACGTTGACATCGACGAGTAGACTAAGGCCCAGGTGGTAATCATGAGCTTGTGAAGGTCCACGTAGTATAGCTAGGCTTTCCAAGCCTCTTTTATTTTACTAGTTGTCCGTACTCACACAAGTTACTTCCGCTGCTGGTTTGTATGACTGTATGACTTGAATGTGGGTCGTGTGACCCGTACTTGTATGTATGTTATGTATGGCTCTCTGAGCCTTTAAATAAAGTACTTGTGTCGTAGAGTCATGTTGTGATGCCTTGTTGTATTTGCACATATCGAGCATATTGTGTGTATGATTGAAATGCTTGGTATGTGTGGGATCTGACTATCTAGTTGTTTATCTTTAGTAGCCTCTCTTACCGGGAAATGTCTCCTAGTGTTTCCATTGAGCCATGGTAGCTTGCTACTGCTCCGGAACACTTAGGCTGGCCGGCATGTGTCCTTCTTCGTTCCTGTGTCTGTCCTTTCGGGGAAATGTCACGCATTGAGTACCGGAGCCCTGTTAGCCCGCTACAGCCCGGTTTACCGGAGTCCTGCTAGCCCAGTGCTACAGCCCGGACCCACTTGCTGATGACCGACATGTTCGATGCTGGGTCATGGATGCCTGTCCCTGTAAGTCTGTGCCACTTTGGGTTTACGACTAGTCATGTCAGCCCGGGCTCCTTATCATATGGATGCTAGCGACATCATCATATACGTGAGCCAAAAGGCGCAAACGGTCCCGGGCAAAGGTAAGGCGACACCCGTGGGAATACCGTGCATGAGGCCGCAAAGTGATATGAGGTGTTACAGGCTAGATCGATGTGACATTGACTCGGGGTCCTGACAGCGTTGGTATCAGAGCCGGACTGCCTGTAGGTTCTCCAAGCCAAACTGGTCGATGTTGAGTCTAGAAATGCTTTAGTTATATGTAGGGGAATTGATTGTGGGATGGTACGTAAGGCTCTTTTTACTTCTTTACCTCATGGCATTCTGATCTGAGTCAGTCCATTCTTCTACCGGGGATTAAGGATTAGGATCTTCTCTCTCTATCAGGTTCACGTGTTACGAATCAGTAGTACCTTATAGGTTTGATGACTACAAGCCTAGTTTAATTCTACTACCTTGTTATGCTGATAAGTTGGACCCAGAACCTTGATATGATATTGTTGAGTGTCTATGCAATTTTTTGATAAATGTCTCAAACCCTTCTTGAGCATTTACAGCTGTTATGCTGTCGAAATTTTGCTAGAAACTCTAATGCCTTTGCATTATGGTTGTGCTTTCAGATGGCCACTCGCGACCAAAATCAAGTGGTTCGCCTGACCCGATGCATTGGTGTGACCGGTCATACGGCCATGTTAGTCCGAGTGATGATCGAGACGGGTTACCGTTGGTATCCCGAATACACGGTCGAAGAGCAGTTTCGAGATTTTAACCAAAGCCAGTATCTTTGCACCGTCCGGATATTTCCCTCTTATCCTGGTTCTACCGAGGCTCTTCACTGTTCCTATGGGCTCGGTGTTACTATTGAGATGGCTGTGCAAGATGCGGCTTATTCTATGATGACCATCATGCGAGTCAGGACTGGCCTGCTTCGCAACACCGACTTCCGGTATATGCCGGCTTCACTTCCTGGAGCGCACGGTTATCTCCGGGCTATCTATGCTGACTCCAGTCAGGAGGACTCACTAACTCGCACCACTGCTGAGTTGCTCGAGGATAAGGACCGAGAGAATCGGGCCTTGAGAATGGAGCTTTTCAACACCCGCGCCAATCATTGGGCCACCTTGACTCGGTTTGCACCGGATGTTCAAGCTGGATGCATGGATATGAGAGATCTGTATCCTGTTAGGTCTGCTCTGTCGGACATGATGGATTGGCGTGATGTGGGAGGCATCACCCCACCTCATGGTCCTCGCAGGCCACCTTTTGTTGGTCCAAGACCTCACCCTAGCCCTTTTGGTCCACAGGCTCCTCAGGACCGTTTGTTTCCGGATGCTCACGTTGAACTTCCAGGCTATGGAGGAGACTTCTATGAGAACTACTATGGAGATGACTGAGATAGTAGTAGATCCACTAGGTATTGTAATACTTGTATTTCCACCGTCCTGCGTGACTTGTGGAATATGACTTAGCGTGTATTAATTCCGGGGGTGTAGGAAAAATAATGTATAGGAGCTTGGGATGCCTCCGATGATATGTAATCCTCCTCTCACCGTAGTAGTACTTGTTGGTCTTGTACTAAACCTCGTATGGTGTGTATGACGATGGAATAAAAGAAGTAGTTTCTGTATCTACCATGTCATACGGATGATCATCTTGCATTCTGAGTTGTCCATTACATCCTACATTCTATGTCGGAATCTTGTCATTTTGGACTAAACCATTGTCTTGTTTTTCCTAGGATGGTCAACACCCGCAACAACCCTGCTCCCCCAGAGCAGGCCGAAGGCAGCAGAGTTGGGGATACAAATCTGCCTCACCCTCCCTCTCTGGCAGAAGTTATGCTAGAGGCTGAGAGAAACAAGCGGGAGACCAACCGTCTGTTGGAGCGTATTGAACAGAACATAGCACACCATCAGAGGACTAACTTGGTGTCACTCAGTGATTTCATCAAGTTACATCCACCCACGTTCCACCACTCCGTCGAGCCTCTCGACGCTGATGACTGGCTTCGCAGTATTTCTCACAAACTGCGTTCTGCGCTAGTAGCTGAGGCTGACAAGGTCACCTTTGCTACATATCATCTTGAAGGCCCCGCCAGTCTATGGTGGGAGAATTATGGAGCTATGCGCCCAGCGGACCATGTCACTACTTAGGCTGAATTCAGCGAGGCTTTCCGTGAACATCACATTCCGGAGGGTCTCATGGACCGTAAACGTGAGGAGTTCTGTAGTTTCACTCAAGGTCGACTCTCTGTTGACGCTTACAGCAGGGAGTTTGGTAACCTTGCCCGTTATGCAACGGAGGAAGTTTCTACTGATGCCAAGAAGCAGGCAAGGTTCCGTAAGGGACTTAGTCCTGAGCTTCGCCGCGACCTCCGTCTGCATGAGTGCACATCTTTTCAGAAGCTTGTTAACAAGGCCATCAGTGCTGAGACTGGTCAGACTGATTATGAAGCAACACGCAAGCATGGCTGTGACTTGGGTTCCTCATCCGGTGCTGGTCCTCAGAAGCGCCGTGTGTGGGTGCCTAACACTGCCCTGCCACCCAGGTTCACACCGAGGCCATCCTTCCAGGCGCCTCGCCCAGCTCAGCCATATGCACCAGCCAAGCCCTATGGTGGTCCAACCAACAATGCTCCTCCACATACCAGTTCCATGACTTGTTTCAAGTGTGGGGAATCAGGCCACTATATGCGCGAGTGTCCCCAAACCAACCCCAACCAGACAGCAAAAACTGTTGGCCGCGGCAAGCCGACAGGGAAAGTGTTCTACGCCAAGCCGGCCACCACTGCTCGTGGCCATGTTAATTGTGTTTCTGCGGAACAGGCTCAAGAAGATCCCAACGTCGTTCTCGGTATGCTCCTTGTTAATTGCCACCCGGCATCTGTTCTTTTCGATACAGGAGCATCTCATTCATTTATATCCGAGAGCTATGCTCGTCTGCATAACACCACATTCTGTGAGATGCCCACCTCTATGGTAATTCAAACTCCGGGATCCAAATGGCAAACTTCTAGAGTAAGCCATGGAAATGAAATTCAAGTCGACAAACTTGTTTTTCTCGCATCTTTGATAGCCCTCAAATCTTCGGATATTAATATCATTTTGGGTATGGACTGGATGTCAGCCCATCATGCCAAAATTGATTCCTTTTCTAGGACTGTTCAACTCACCCATCCTTCGGGGAAGATAGTCAATGTCTTGACCCGAATAGCCAAGCGACAGTTATATTCTCTTAACGCCAGCCCTTTGCCAGACCTTGAGGACGTTCCGATAGTCCGTGACTTTCCGGATGTCTTCCCAGAGGAATTGCCAGGTGTTCCACCTGACAGAGATGTCGAATTCCTGATAGATCTCATTCCAGGAACTGTCCCGATTTCCAGAAGACCCTACAAGATGGCACCTTTTGAACTAGCCGAGCTTAAGAAACAACTCGATGAGTCCTTGAAAAAGGGTTTCATCCGACCTAGTTCATCTCCTTGGGCTTGCCCTGTCCTCTTCGTCAAGAAGAAGGATGGTACGGACCGGATGGTTGTAGATTATCGACCTGTCAACTTGGTCACAATTAAGAACAAGTATCCGCTCCCCAGGATCAACGACCTGTATGATCAGCTCGCTGGATCCTCAATCTTCTCTAAAATGGATTTGAGGTTGGGCTACCATCAAATCAAAATCAGAAACGGGGACATTCCGAAAGCGGCCTTTGTTACTCGTTATGGCCAATACGAGTACACCGTCATGTCCTTTGGTTTAACCAACGCTCCAGCCACCTTCTCTCGGTTGATGAACTCAATCTTCATGGAGTATTTGGATAAATTCGTCGTGGTTTACCTCGATGATATACTCATCTACTCCAAGAACAAGGAAGAACATGCCGAACACCTAAGGCTAGTGTTGAAGAAACTTCGAGAACATCGCCTTTATGCCAAATTTTCTAAATGTGAATTCTGGTTGTCAGAAGTGACCTATCTTGGACATGTAATTTCTGGTAAAGGCATTGCTATTAACCCTGAGCGAGTTCAAGCCGTCCTTAATTGGACTCCACCTGAATCGGTCAAGCAAGTTCGGAGTTTCCTTGGCCTAGCGAGCTATTGCCGTCGCTTTGTCGAGAATTTCTCCAAAGTTGCCAAACCTCTAACTGAACTCTTCAAGAAAGATAAAAAGTTCGAGTGGACTCCACAATGTGAGCACAGTTTCCAGGAACTGAAAAGATGTTTAACCTCTGCTCCCGTACTGGTACCACCGGATTTTTCCAAGGATTTTGTTATCTACTGCGACGCCTCGCGACAAGGACTAGGCTGTATTCTCATGCAAGATCGACACGTAATTGCTTATGCTTCACGACAATTACACCCACATGAGGAAAACTACCCCACTCATGATCTAGAGCTTGCAGCTGTAGTCCATGCACTCAAAACATGGCGACATTACCTTCTCGGTAATCGTTGCGAAATCTACACTGATCACCAAAGTCTGAAGTATATATTCACCCAACCGGATTTAAATCTCAGGCAAAGACGTTGGGTCGACTTGATCACAGATTTCGACTTAGGAATAACTTACACCCCAGGGAAAGCCAACGTCATGGCTGATGCGCTAAGTCGTAAATCTTATTGTAACAACCTGATGTTACAACAAAGTCAACCGCTTCTCCATGAGGAATTTCGGAAGCTTAACCTTCACATTGTTCCTCAAGGATTTCTTTCCACCTTGGTGGCGAAACCTACTCTTACAGATCAAATCATCGCTGCCCAAAAGCGAGATAAGGGAATATCTAAGATCAAGGAGAACATTGCTAGCGGAGGTGCTAGATGTTTCTCCACAAATGATCATGGTGTTGTGTACTTTGAGAACCGTTTAGTGGTTCCCAAGAACCAGCATCTACGGCAGTTGATCCTTAAGGAGGCTCATGAATCTCCTCTCACCATTCATCCCGGTAGTACCAAGATGTATCAGGACCTACGCCAGAGGTTCTGGTGGACTAGGATGAAGAGAGAAATTGCTCAGTATATTGCTAATTGCGACGTCTGCCGTCGTGTAAAAGCAGAGCATCAACGGCCTGCTGGCACCCTTCAACCCCTAGCTATTCCTGAATGGAAATGGGATAAAATTGGTATGGACTTCATTACCGGTTTTCCCAGGACCAAGAGAGGGAATAACGCTATCTTCGTCGTTATCGACCGTCTTTCCAAAGTGGCCCATTTCTTACCTGTTCGTGAGAGTATAACTGCTAGTCAGTTAGCAGACTTGTACATCTCCCGAATAGTGTCTCTCCATGGTGTTCCTTTGGAAATTAACTCGGATCGAGGAAGTCTTTTCACCTCTCGATTTTGGGAAAGTCTCCAAAATGCTATGGGAACCCGCCTTTCTTTTAGTACCGCTTTCCACCCTCAATAAAGTGGTCAAGTGGAACGCGTCAACCAGATTCTAGAAGACATGCTTCGAGCTTCTGTTATCTCATTTGGAATGGAGTGGGAGAAATGCCTTCCATTTGCCGAATTTGCTTATAACAACAGCTATCAATCCAGCTTGTGCAAAGCCCCTTTTGAAGTTCTCTATGGACGAAGGTGTCGAACGCCTCTTAACTGGTCAGAAACCGGGGAAAGACAATTCTTTGGCCCGGATATGATTCAGGAAGCATAAGAGCAAGTTCGCATCGTTCGTGAAAAGTTGAAAACATCCCAATCTCGTCAAAAGAGTCAATATGACCGAAAACATAAGGCTATGACTTTTGACGTTGACGAGAAGGCTTACCTTCGGGTTACTCCTCTGAAGGGAACCCATCGCTTCGGTATCAAGGGCAAATTGGCTCCTCGTTACATTGGACCCTTTCGCATTCTCGCAAAACGAGGAGTAGTTGCCTACCAATTGGAACTACCTCCGCATCTCTCCAGAGTCCACGACGTCTTCCACGTTTCTCAACTTAGGCATTGCTTCTCGGATCCTATCCGTGGAGTAGACCACGAAACGCTTGATCTCCAAGATAATCTCACGTATCGAGAGTACCCCGTTCATATCCTCGATCAAGCTGAGCGTACCACTCGACGTCATAATATCAAGTTTCTCAAGGTTCAATGGTCGCACCATTCTGAGAATGAAGCAACTTGGGAAAGGGAGGATCGTCTTCGACTCGAGTATCCCGCCTTCTTCCCGGAGGAACCCAAATCTCGGGTCGAGATTCTTTTGAGTGGGGGTGAGTTGTCACACCCTAGCTAGTTCATGCATTAGAGTGTTGCATCATGTCTATCCTTTCATCAGAAACATGAAATGGGGATGTCAGAACCCCCAGCCCCCTCTGAAACCAACTAGGGTTTACTAAAAACTTTTTCAATGAACCTGAAATGCCCTTCTAAAATGTCCATCATTTTTGTCTTGGTTCAGAACCTCTGCCAAAAGTGATGCACAGTTTTCTAGGTCATCCTAAGGTCTTTGAGTTAATTCATAATTATTTGAATTTGGGCATTTTAAATTTATAAAATATTTCAAATGCTCAAATATCTCCAAACTAAAATGTTTCATGTTGGAAATAATCCAACTATGGACCAGGAGCAGTTTGGTGATTTTAGGAGTTCCTAGGTATTTTTAATAATTCAACAAAGTTGCAGAAAAATAGAAAAAGAAAAAAAAACAGGAAGGAAGGACTTACCTGGCGCCTGCAACCCGGCCCACCTGCCGGCCCAGCCCAGCGCTGCGCCAGCGAGCTGCTTGCCGGCCAGGCAGGCAGGCAAGGTGCTCGACGGCGAGCACCGCATGGGTGCCACGCACCTGCTCGCCGCCTCGCCGCTCCACTCACCCGGCTAACGACGTGGATCGACCCCTCTCTCTCCCCCGAACCCCCCAGACGCCCCCTCTCCTCTCCAGCTCCTCCCCCTCGCGCTCCCCAGCCATGGCCGACGCCACCGCCGCCGCTCCATCGTCGTAGCCGCGCTCCCCGCCGCCCGTGCTCCGTCTCATGGTGTCCAGGAGCTCCACCGCCGTCCACTTCGTTGAGCCAACCGAGCCCCGCGTGCTCGTGAGGCCCGAGTCCACCGCACCGACTTCGTCCGAGTTCGCCGTCGCCGGAGATCCCCTTCAACACCGTCGCCGCATCAGCTCGTCCCCGACCCCGTCGGTGGCCTCTACGGGTGCTCTGTGAGCCTAGCTACCCCTCCTACCCTTCCTCTCTCGCCCCCGAGCCATGTAGCCACCGCACGAAGATCACCCGCATGCACCGCCGCGGATCTCGTCGCCGACGTGCTCCCGGCCATCCTCCGGCCACCTCACGGTGTCCAACGCACTCACCACGCTGCGTTGAGTCCAACCGTGCACTCCCCGCACCTCACCGCACACCCTAGCCCCGAGTTCGCCTTCACCCGAACTCCAGTGACCGCCTAGGTCGTCGCCGGCGCCAACTCCGGCCACCCCGACCCCAACTGACTCCACCAAGAGCCGCGGCTCGTCCTCAGCTCCACCCCAATGCCCTCCGCGACCCATTTGGTGGCCGGAATGGCCAAAACCACTTTCGCCGCCGCGTCGGGCTCGTCGGCGGCTAAACGCCGGTGCAGCCATTTTGACTTTGACCACGGGTGGGCCCTGGTTGACTCTGTTGAGTCAATGACAGGTGGGGCCCCTTCTGCTAATTATCCAGATTAGTTTAAACTAAATTAAATTAGTTAATTATCCACTGACACCCTGGACCCACGCATCAGGTTTGACCTGGACCGGGTCTGTTGACTTGCTGAGGTCAGCATGACCTCATGCTGACGCAGTAAACCTTTTCTGAAATTAATATAAATCTAAAATGATTTATAAATTCCAGAAATTGTTGCAAACTTCAAAAATTCATATAAATTCAACTGTAGCTCCAAATCAAACAAATTATATATGAAAAATGATCAGAAAAATCCAATCTATCCATCTGTACTAGTTTCATGCATGTTTAAACAAACTAACTTGAGGTTTAGTGCAGAACAAGATAAAACACTTTAAAGGGCCATTTATGAGTTTGAAATTTGAATCTTTGGTTCAAATTGATTCAAACCCATCTGGTTTTAGTTGCATTAGCCCAACACACTCATATTGCCATGTTTCATGCATGCATCATATTGTCGCACATTGTTTGGTGATGGTTGTGTATCGGTGTTCTTTGCGGCAGGTTCTGCCTCCGAGGAGTACCATGATTACCCTAGCGAAGAACCGTATCCGTGCATCGATCCATCGGGCAAGCAACCAACCATTTGATCATATCGATACAATCCCATGTTATCGCTCTTGCTCTCTTTTACTGCATTAAGACAACGCGTTTCAAACTGCTGTGTGCTACGGTAGTTGAACCCATTTCCTCTGCATGACCTGTCATTGCCACAGTAATTAGATGAAACCCACTAGCATGTGTAGGAATTGTTTGAGCCATATGTATGTGTTGTTCCTACCTTGCTATGCCTGCTATGCTTAGAGTCGTGTCAGGTCTGGTTCATCTAGGTGATGGGCTAGAGTGAAATGATCATGTCGGTAATGAGAGTGATGTGGTGAACACGATTTGGTAAAGGTATCGATGAGAGGCCATGTAGGAGTACATGGTGGGTTGTTTCATTGAAGCCGACCTTAAGAACTGAGATCTGTATGCGTGATTTAAGATTCAGCTACTACCATGCATTGGGCCCTGAAATATGACCCCGCTCGACTTCTTATTCACCCTAGTCCTCTGTCCAGGAGTTGCAAGTAGTTTCTGGTGTTTGTAGCTTACTGGAGGCGGTGGACAGCGCTGACCCGCGGGGTGGGCTGTGATGCGGTAGGTACGTGGCACGGTGTATCGAATACCCGTTAGGTATCTCGGGAACCCTGTACACATCGTTCGGGGCCGTATGGGAAACCTCGGCCGGACTCCCTGCGGATGGAACCTGGATAGGCGATAAACCTGGACTAGAGACTTAGGTGTTTAGGTAGGTCGTGGTCTACACCCACGTCGGCTTTCGCTTGAAGTCTGCCGAGCACATGTCGTGTGCAGACGCTAAGTGGTGGAAACATGTATGAAGAAGTACACCCCTGCAGGGTTAACATGATCTATTCGAATAGCCGCGTCCGCGGTAAAGGACTACTTGGTTGCTTATACAGTTGATAGACAAGTTAATGGATACTACTAAAAATCTCAAGATAAGCGTGAGTGCCGAGGATGGCTCTTCCGTAGGATGACGGAGGTGGATCCTCGGTGGTGTATTGAAGTGGTGAGTAGTGGACTCGTGTACGCAAAACCATTTCAAGTTGGAGTCTCATAGGATAGCTTAGCCAAGAGTCAAAGCTGGCTTGCTGCAATAACTCCACCAACCCTTCTTGATAATGTGCATGTATGTAGGATCTGACGTAAGTCTTGCTGGGTACCTTTGTACTCATGTTGCTATAATTTACATTTTACAGAAGGCGCTGCAACCCCTTCTGATGGGTTCTTCGTAGACGTTGACATCGACGAGTAGACTAAGGCCCAGGTGGTAATCCTGAGCTTGTGAAGGTCCACGTAGTATAGCTAGGCTTTCCAAGCCTCTTTTATTTTACTAGTTGTCCGTACTCAGACAAGTTACTTCCGCTGCTGGTTTGTATGACTGTATGACTTGAATGTGGGTCGTGTGACCCGTACTTGTATGTATGTTATGTATGGCTCTCTGAGCCTTTAAATAAAGTACTTGTGTCGTAGAGTCATGTTGTGATGCCTTGTTGTATTTGCACATATCGAGCATATTGTGTGTATGATTGAAATGCTTGGTATGTGTGGGATCTGACTATCTAGTTGTTTATCTTTAGTAGCCTCTCTTACCGGGAAATGTCTCCTAGTGTTTCCATTGAGCCATGGTAGCTTGCTACTGCTCCGGAACACTTAGGCTGGCCGGCATGTGTCCTTCTTCGTTCTTGTGTCTGTCCCTTCGGGGAAATGTCACGCATTGAGTACCGGAGCCCTGTTAGCCCGCTACAGCCCGGTTTACCGGAGTCCTGCTAGCCCAGTGCTACAGCCCGGACCCACTTGCTGATGACCGACACGTTCGATGTTGGGTCATGGATGCCTGTCCCTGTAAGTCTGTGCCACTTTGGGTTTACGACTAGTCATGTTAGCCCGGGCTCCTTATCATATGGATGCTAGCGACATCATCATATACGTGAGCCAAAAGGCGCAAACGGTCCCGGGCAAAGGTAAGGCGACACCCGTGGGAATACCGTGCGTGAGGCCGCAAAGTGATATGAGGTGTTACAGGCTAGATCGATGTGACATTGAGTCGGGGTCCTGACATCGTACAAAAATGGGTTGCCCCGTGTACCCGCTTGTGTGTGCGAGGGAATGAGTGCGTGCACATCTTCGCTTCGTGCATGTACCGTCGGTGTGGCTCGGAGAGGACGAGTACATTCTTCTGGAAGCAGCAGCACGTCACTGTGATCAATCCACACAAGGAGGTTGCGACAACGCCTCCACATGTGCCACGTAGCTTCATGAACTATAAGAGTGACACTGTGTAGCGTGCCATTGGAATTCTAATTTACGTGTTTGCACATACTCGAAGTACTAGTAAGGTACACATGCATTGCACGCATCAGATTTGGCAACCAAATTATGAATAAATACCACACTATAGCATGTAAGCTCGGAGTCATATATACCTGATGTAGACTTTCGTTTAATTTTTATAGTTCATCTCATTCAAAATAAATTAGTTTTTATAAAAAAGCTAGGGCCTCTTTGATTCGTAGGAGTTCCAAAATGCGGGAATAGGAAAAACATGGGATTAGAGTGGAATGTCGTCTTGAATCCTACAAGATTGTATGAGTGTTTGATTGTGCATAGAAAAAAATGCAAGATTCTTTCAAAGTGGTTTGAGTGGATGGGATGTTTCCTATGAAATCTACTGCAAATGAATCCTATTGAAAAATTTCTATGGTTTACAAACCTACGAATCAAACAACCAAGATAGGAAAAATTCCTAAGGATTAGAATCCTCCAAAATTCCTTTGAGAATCCTCTGAATCAAAGAAACCCTTAATCTATTTTATGATTCATGGAATTGTGTGTTGTAAAGCATAAAGTAGAAACAAGTAATGGCAATTTAACTAAAAAAAGTTTGGGCAATTATGATACGGAAGATTCTAGGACAAAGGAGAAGCACTTGTGTTTTGAGGTTTGTGCATTATGCTTAAGTTCAACCATGGATTCTGCTAGATTCTACATGTCGCAAAATCCGGTGGGGGTTAGAAGATGGTGTGAGGGGCCAAGTGGAGGGAGACTATGAAGGAGTACACAAGTGCGAGATCGATATTTTAAGAGAGGGGCGAGAACGTGCGTTGTTGCGCACAGTGGAGGAGCCATGAAAAATAAATGAGCTAGAGGGCCAAGCATTGCTAATCCTTTACGAGGAGGGACAATTCATCAACTTAAACCATTTTACCAGCAATTGTCTAATGATCACATTCATATTAGCCTCGATATATAGTGATGTTAGGGGGGCAGGGCCCTTGCTACCCCCTGTCTTCGCCACTATGCGCGCGTCTGAGAGATGAAGTGGAGGCATGGATGATGAGAGGGGGACATTGGATATATAATTAATGTGGGTGTATTAGCTATGTAATCCTATATAGAGAGGTATAGATTGATCAATGTGGACGTGGGAAAGAGGGTGAGACCTCACTAGATATATAGATTGATCGGTTTGTGTGGAAAATTGTGAAAGACCTAGCTATATAGACACACATAGAGGAACATCGATCATTGCGCATGCACGTGAGAGATAAAGAATGCCCGATATGATGGGGAGGGGGAGGTGTGTGTGTGTGCATGCATGGGAGACCGACCTGAAGAAAAAGATTGCATGTGTGTGATGGATAATGCCGACTGGTACTGTGTGTGCATGCATGCACGAGAGAATGTTAATGGTACAATTAAGAGATGATCATTGTGTGGGTGTAAAAGACTAGGTGACATCATAATCAATGTAAAGTAGAATTAAAATATTTGAATAAGAGATCATGATGTTTGAAACCCATGCATGCATGAATATAACTGAGATATGTGTGGTGTGGTTTGGAAACGAGCATGTTGTACTGTATACACATTGAACAAGGTCAAACTGATTTGTATTTGAGATATCGACGGTAGACATCATTTGGCCACATTGCATCCGTGCATGGATAACTATTCTAATTGGAGATGATGTGTGGCTTTAGCATCACATATCTCTATCTATACCCCTATATATATTACATTTTTTATTTTTTATATATTATATTTTATATTTTATATATCACATATCTATATCTACTTTAACTTTGAAAGATGGTTGTTGGATGAGGCCAATCCGATGGTGCAGAGATGAAAAATTTGAGCACAACTGGCCATTGGATATCATCTAGATTCCACCAGATTTTGCCACATGTACAATCTAGAAAACTCCATGGTTGAACTTAAGCATAATGCACAAACCTCCAAACACATGCACTTCTTCTTTGTTCTAGAATTTTCCGTATCAGAATTTCCCAAATGTTTTTCTACATGATTTGCCATTATTTGTTTTTACTTTATGCCTTACAACGCACAATTCCATGAATCTTAAAATAGATTAGCTTTCTTATAAAAACAAGATGGTTTTGAATGAAATAAACTATAAGAATTAAACAAACATCTACATCATGCATATATGACTCAAAGCTTACATGCTATAATGTGGTATTTATTCATAATTTGGTTGCCAAATCTCATGCGTGCAATGCACGTGTACCTTACTAGTCTAAATGGTGTTTGTGTGTGTTGTGCTTGTTAAACACATCGTACGTAGTATATCATACATGGTTTAGATTCTGAACATCTAGATAGAGCATACATGTACTATGATTTGAATTCAACATAAAATCTATACATATATTTGAATTTGAGATCGTATGTACATGTAGTTTGTATTTATATAGGAATTTACTTCTCCTATATTCATGTCATGTGTTGTGAACATAATATTTAGATGGTTGTCTAACTAACCTGAGTACAATCCCATTCAAACAGGGAAAATGTACTCAAATTTAGTCCATATGCTAGACAACACACATTCCTTTTTTATTGTTGAGGGAAGTGCAAATTGTTTTGGTACTATACACGTTATGTTTGTTGTCCTGATTTTTTTTTGTTTTTTTGATGTATTTGAATGCATTTCTAGTAATATAGTAAAACGGGACATAGCTCTCTCTAGTGATGAGGTGTGAATTGTCTTTTTTTGGTACACATTAAGCTTGTTCTCCCGAAATTTCAAGCCGCGCCTTGTTATGCCGAAATTTCAAACTAGTGTCTCTATCTATCGTGCTGCGAAACTCCCGCCTCTTCAACCCGCGCCTTGTTACCCCCAAATATTTAAGATATATCTTTGTCTCGTTGTTCTCCGACAACTCCCTCCATCTCAACCCGCGCCTTCCTATTCCAAAATTACAACGCGCACGAAAACTCCCACCTCCTGTGAAAACCCGACACGCGAAATGCCCGTGATACCCCTGAACTCAAAGAACCGCCTAGCTCAAATCGGTGGGGGTAATTTTGTAACTTACCCCACATTTCGAACAGGCGCGTCCCTAACGCATGGTTCCCCACTCCCATCCCATCTGCCCGCCCATTCGTACACCAAGGTCGTGAAAACCCGCGAAGCCCCACACCCTCCTCCGTCTGCCACCCAGCCGGAGCCTCTTCCCCAACGATGTCGTCCACAGCAACACATCGACCTCCCTCATCCACCGTACCAGATGAGGATTCGTTGTCGATCTCATCGTCTCGCCGATTCAGCCACCCTGTCCTCCACCTCCAAGGAGCTGCCCTGATGTTCCCCTCGTCTTTCGTGCCACCTCCATTCCCACACCGTCGTCTTCACCTGCACCACTGGAAGAGCATCATCATCACCATTTCCTTGAATGAAGTTGAGGCCTAATCGGTGCCACCAAAGAGGTTGTACACTAATAGCCGCATTTTCTTCTTGATTCGATCTCACGGTGCTGCCGGCGCTCAATCGGGAGCCGACACGGCGTGGCTCTATCCATGGCTGCGTCGCCGGCCACTTCCTCCACGACGTTCCTCCCTCGGCGACGACGTCCACATCAGTAGGAGCAGCTTCTTCTTTAGCTCTCGCCCGCGCTGCTGCTCTGCTCTACTCTTGCTCTCGGTCCCTTGCTTGGTCTGCTCTTGCTCGTGCTGCTGCTCTCGCTCTTGCTCTTGCTTATGATGGTGCTCCGAGTTAGCTTCACTTCAGTCGATTGAAACGAGTTTCAGGTCAGTCGATTTTCAGGGGGTGGGGGGCTCGCCGGAGTTAAGGAAGAACCAGCCGTAGTGGGGAGGGGGGCTCACCGGAGAGGTACCCCATTATCTATCTTAGGTTTCAGGGTGGGGATGGTGGTCGTCGGCAGTGGTGGGGCGGTGGCGTGGGGATCGCCGGAGAAAAAGCTCGGCGTGGGGGGGCCTAGAGAGATGGTCGGGGCGGCGGCGGACCGGCGGTGGGGAGTGGTTTCTACGGTCGATGGCTTCTATGCTGGCCGCTGGGGCCCGCCGCTTGGTGGACCCTGTTGGTTGTCTCGTACTTGGCCGACAGGCCGTTCCCGCCGCTTGCGGGTCTGGCCGGCTGCTCAGCATTGTAGTGATGCTGGTAATGATGCATGCTTTGACGGGGGAGGTGTGGCTACAGTACCGCCGCCTGGCGGGCGATCACTGTAGCCATCCCCCATCTCTTCTGATTAATGGCGCATGGATTTTGAGGATAGGAGGGCCGCTTGGTCAACGGCCGGCCTCTCCTCGAGCCGACTGGTCTGGGCTCGCTGGACTCTGGCTCGTCGTGGGCAGGTAGGGCCCACCGCCTGTGGGCCATACCGACAGTCCGTAGTGGTAGCATGGCCTTCTCTGCCATGGGTGATGTCACGGGCCGCATGGCAACAGTGCCGCTCCGGGCGAGAGACGTTCGCCTCGTATGACGCACTGTGGCCATGCTTGACCCTGGATTTGGGGGTGGCTGACAGCACTGTAGCCACGCCTTGTCTCGTTGTCATAATGTGGTGCAAACTTTGAGGGCGCTTGGGGCCGCCTGCTAAGGGCCGGCCTCTCCAGAGGCCGCCTGTTAGGAGTCGGCCCATTCTGAGGCCGCCTGCTGGGCCTTGCCGCCTTCCGTTAGCCGGCCACTGGGACCAGCCGGCTATAAGAGGGCGGCTAGTTGATCTTTGAGTCTTGAGGGGCGAAGCCGGCCCCGATGTCTTAAAATGCCATGGGGAGCAGATGAGGCTACCCATGGCTAATTACTCTGATGGTAGTCCCCGAAGCTGGTGGGGCGCCGCGGTTGAAACAGGCGAGGAGCGTTAGCAGCTTCCTACTATGAGTGCTTCATTGATCTTGCTTTGTCCGTTTTCTGGAACACCGACTGCTACGAGTTGGACACGACCAGGCGGGCCGCATGGTGGTTTTTGAAATGTCTTGGAGGAAGATGGGTGGCGTGCCGCCCCGGCACTAGCCTGGCCGCCTGTCAGTTGCATGCCCCGCATCGCCAGCCGGCCAGGCTGCCTGCCATCCCACGCACATGATGGGACATCGCAGCAGGCTGGGGCCCACGACTACCGGGCCTCGGCACGTGCGCAGATCCGCTGCCGCCGAGGCGAACGGTTGGGATTCCGAGGTGCGATTACTCCATGCCATTATTGCACGGTAAATGCAGGGTCGTGGGGTCATGGGCACAGTTAATCCCATGATCCCCATGCCCCGTCCCCTCGGCTTCGCAGCCTAGGGCTATAAGTAGGGGGAGGGGGCGGCTTTGGCTCGCATGCCCTCCTCTTCCTTTGCTATTCTCTCTTCTTCTTCTTTCTTTCCATCGCCGCTGCACTCCCGCGGAATGCCGGAGTGTAGCCGCGGCTCACCGTCACCAACTCCATCTTCTCCCCCGCACTGTTTCCCCGTAGCCTCGAGCTTCCATTGCGCGAGAGCGAGCCGGCGCCTGGGATGGCTCGAACGTCATTGAAGACCACATCACTTTCCTCCGCAACAGGCGGCGGTTGCCCGACGAGGGCTACGTCCAGACACGGGTCCCACTGGCGAAGGAGATCTCACCGGCACCAGAGGAGGGTGAGCTTGTCATCTTCCGCTCGCATTTACTCTGGGGCTTCGGCCTGCCGACGAGTGGCTTCCTTCATTCCTTTCTTCAGTTCTACAACCTCCAGCCGCACCACCTCACACCGAACACGATGGTGCTGCTGTCGGCCTTCATGACGCTGTTCGAGGGCTACCTCGGCATTCTCCCCACTCTCGAGCTGTGGGGAGCATTCTTCTACACCTAACTGGGCGTCTCCACCAAGGACGAGCCGGCTCAGTGTCGCGCCTTCGTCGTGGTAGGTGCCTAGGAGCCGGCAACCGCTTTTCGTCTGTCACAGCCCTAGCTCTACCCTGGCCTTGGACTAGTTTGGTTGCTACATCATGTTTAAATTCAATTGAAATTTGAATTGATGAATTTTCCAAGCCTCAGAAAACCTCTAAAAATAACTGAGGGAGTCCTGGATTAGGGGGTGTTCGGGTAGCCGGACTATACCTTCAGCCGGACTCCAGGACTATGAAGATACAAGATTGAAGACTTCGTCCCGTGTCCGGATGGGACTTTCCTTGGCGTGGAACAGCAGTTTGAAACGCGTTGTCTTAATGCAGTAAAAGAGAGCAGGAGCGAGAACATGGGATTGTATCGATATGATCAAATGGTTGGTTGCTTGCCTGATGGTTCGATGCACTGATACGGTTCTTCGTTAGGGTAATCACGATACTCCTCGGAGGCAGAACCTGCCGCAAAGAACACCGATACACAACCATCACCAAACAACGTGCAACAATATGATGCATGCATGAAACATAGCAATATGAGTGTGTTGGGCTAATGCAACTAAGACCAGAAGGGTTTGAACCAATTTGAATCAAAGATTCAAATTTCAAACTCAAACATGGCCCTTTAAAGTGTTTTTCCTTGTTCTGCATTAAACATCAGGTTAACTTGTTTAATCATGCATGAAAATAGTACAGATGGATAGATTGGATTTTTCTGATCATTTTTCATATATAATTTGTCTGATTTGGAGTTACAGAATAAAAGTTATGAATTTTTGAAGTTTAAACTATATTCTGGAATTTCCTATATTAGATTAATTCCAGAAAATCAATTATTACGTCAGCCTGACGTCAGTGTGACGTCAGCAGGTCAACGGAACACATCCGGGTCAAACCTGACAGTGGGTCCCGCGTGTCAGGGTGATTAATTTAATTAAAGTTTAAATAAAACTAAACCTGTTTAATTAGCAGGGCTGGGCCCCACCTGTCATTGACTCAGGGGAGTCAACCAGGGCCCACCCGTGGTCAAACCCGGGTCGGCTGCACCGGCGTTTAGCCGCCGGCGAGCCCGACGCGGCGGCGGAAGTGGTTTTGGCTGTTTCGGCCACCAAATGGGTCGCGGAGACCACCGGAGTGGAGCTGAGGACGAGCCGCAGCTCTTGGTGGAGTCCGTTGGGGTCGGGGTGGCCGGAGTTGGCGCCGGCGATGACTTTGGCGGCCACCGGGGTTCGGTCGAAGACGAACTTGACGCTAGAGGGGTCGGTGAGGCGCGGGGAGTAGCTAGCTAGGTGCTATGTGACACGGTGAGCATGATGGACACCGTGGAGTGGTCGGAGGGTGACCGGGAGCACGTCGGCGACGAGCTCCACGGCGGTGGTTGCGGTTGAGCTCCGGGAGGTTGCTACACAGCTCGGGAGCACGAAAAGGAGGGGGGGAAGATGGCTAAGCTCACAGTGAGTGCGACGAAGCCCTTGGTGCGGCCAGGGATGGACCGGAGCGACGGCGGCGTTGAAGGGGATCTCCGGCGACGGCGGTTCGGGCGAGGTCGTCGCGGTGGACTCGGGCGTTGCGAGCGCTCGGGGCTCGGCTTGCTCGATGGAGTGGATAGCGGCGGAGCTCCTGGACACGATGAGAGGACGCACGGGCGGCGGGGAGCACGGCTACGACGAAGGCACGGCGATGGTGGCGTCGGTCATGGCAGGGGAGCACGAGGGGGAGG
>NC_041390.1:356499715-356505291 GCF_002162155.2 Triticum dicoccoides | reverse complement strand
TCGGCTTGCTCGATGGAGTGGACAGCGGCGGAGCTCCTGGACACGATGAGAGGACGCACGGGCGGCGGGGAGCACGGCTACGACGAAGGCACGGCGATGGTGGCGTCGGTCATGGCAGGGGAGCACGAGGGGGAGGAGCTGGAGAGGAGAGGGGGTGTCTGGGGGGTTCGGGGGAGCGAGGGAGGCCGATCCACGACGTCACCGGGCGAGGGGAGCGGCGAGGCGGCGAGCAGGTGCGTGGCGCGCGCTGCGGTCGCCGTCGGGCACCTGCCTGCCTGCCTGGCCGGCAAGCAGCTCGCTGGAGCGGCGCTGGGCTGGGCCGGCAGGTGGGCCGGGAGCAGGCGTTAGGTAAGTTTTTCCATTTTCTTTCTGTTTTCTGTTTTTTTAATACTTCTGCAACTTTGTTGAATTAAATAAAATACTTAGGCAACTCCTAAAATCACCAAACTACTCCTGGTCCATAGTTGGATTATTTCCAACATGAAACATTTTAGTTTGGAGATATTTGAGCATTTAAATATTTTACATAATTTTAAATGCCCAAATTCAATTATTTATGATTTAATTCAAAAACCCTAAGATGGCCTAGGAAAATATGCATCACTTTTGGCAGAGGTTCTGAACCAAGACAAAAATGATGGGCATTTTAGAAGGGCATTTCAGGTTCATTGAAAAAGTTTTTAGTAAACCCTAATTGGTTTGAGAGGGGGCTGGGGGTTCTGTCATCCCCATTTCAGGTTTCTGATGAAAGAATAAACATGATGCAACACTCTAATGCATGAACTAGCTAGGGTGTGACATCCGCTCCAGGACGCTCGAGGTGGGTGATCTTGTCCTGAGGTGGGTGCTCTCCAGGGAAGGGCAACATAAGCTCTCGCCCATGTGGGAGGGCCCGTTTCGGGTCGCCCATGTTTCTAGTCCTGGCACCGCGCGCCTGGAGACACAGGACGGGATCCCCATCCAGAACGCCTGGAACATCCAGCACCTTCGAAGGTTCTACCCATGAAGCAAGGCCCAATGCCTGTGAAGCAAGGCCCAGTGCCTGTGAAGAATCTCCGCTCGTGACACTCTCACGTAATAATGAGTGGGGCTGTACACGCCCAGGAGTCTCAGGAGTGCCGCCCTCAAGCCTCGGGGGCTCCCTCCCACGCCTAGTGACAGCACTTAGCTCCGCTCTGGTGAGAAGACAAGAATACTAAACAAGGTGCCGGACGCGGCTTTTCATTTACTTTCCACAGTTGGTTCGCCCCTCTTTAGTAAGAATTTGCTTTCTGGTGTTCCTTGCTAGCCTGATTCCACTGCCTTTTTGCCTCCTTTCTGCTCTCTATTCCTCGTTTTGACATCTACTCTCCCTCGCATTCCTCGCGAGGGGGCTAGACATGCGCCCTCGTGAGAGTTTTTGTGTTCCTGTCTTTCGCAAGGCACCCTCACTCGAGTTCGCAAGATGGCGCACCCCTCTCAATCTGTGGCCCCCAGGTACCACGATACCAAGCACTGGGTCATGACCGGTAGTGCCTTCGACCAGGATCCGAAAGGATAAGAATTTCCTATCAAATTTTTGTAGTTCTCAGGCGCCTTCCGAGCACAGGAGGCCTTGTCAGGCATTGGGGAACGTGCGTCTAGCGAGGCGGAATCAACTTCAGGCGCATCAAGCTAAGTTGTTCCTACGCGCATACATAAAACACGGCGCTGCAACACAACACAGGAATGATAAACATAGCATAGCCACTTAGAAATCACAATTGTTGCACGCCCCAGCGGGGCCCCATACTTGTCTCTCTCTCAATGCAGGAAGGAAAGGAAAAATGAAACAAAAGCGGAACATGCTCCTGCAGCAGGTCGCGAGGACGGGCCCGTGGCGCTCTCCTGAGCTCATCCAGACCCCTCCTCGCGCTTCACCTGAGCACGGTGACGAGTCGACCCTGTCAGGACCCCGATTCCAAGTCACATCGATCTAGCCGGTAACACCTCATATGACTTTGCGGCCTCACGCACGGTATTCCCACGGGGGTCGCCTTACCATGGCCCGGGACCATTTGCGCCTTTTGGCTCACGTATATGATAGTGTCTCTAGCATCCATATGACAGAGAACCCGGGCCGACATGACTAGTCGTGAACCCAAAGTGGCACTAACTTACGGGCACATGCATACATGAATCAGCATCGAGCATGTCGGTCAGCAGCATGCGAATCTAGGCTATAGCACTGGGCTAACAGGACTCCAGGAACCCGGGCTGTAGCAGGCTAGGCAAGACTCCGGTGTCACCGCGTGACATTTCCCCGAAGGGACAGACATAGGAACAAAGTGAATCACATGCCGGCTAGTCAAGTGTTCCAGAGCAGTAGTGCTGGGCTAGCAGGACTCCGGTGAACCGGGCTGTAGCGGACTACTATGGCTCATGGAAGCATAAGACTACATTTCCCCATAAGAGAGGCTACCAAGGATAAACAACTAGGTTGTCGGATCCCACACATACCAAGCATTTCAATCATGCACACAATATGCTCAATATGTGCAATACAACATGGCATCACAACAAGTCTCTACGACTCAGAGTATTTATTCATTTGGCTCCGAGGAGCCAAGTAACACAAACATGGGTCTCATGACCCAACATACAGAGCATACAAACAACAAGCACATGCGGAAGCTTAACTTGTCTGAGTATACACATCTACAAATGAAAAAGGCTAAGAAGCCTGACTATCTACCAGATCCTGCCGAGGGTACAAGATCGTAGCTGAGGTATCAAGCTAAACGTCGAAGTCCATGCGGAAGTACTAGTGAGACTGAAGTCTCTCTGCAAAAACATAAATTAAGCAAACGTGAGTACAAATGTACCCAGCAAGACTTACATCAGAACCATCTACATATGCATCGGTATCAACAAAGGGGTGGTGGAGTTTAACTGCAGCATGCCAGCTTTGACTGGGTGGCTATCCTGAACTTCGACTGCAAGTAACTCTTTTGAGGTGGCGCACACGAGTCCACATATTCACCATATCAATACACCACTATGGATCCGCTCCCGTCTCCCTACGAGAACGCCATCCATAGCACTCATGCTTATCCTGCGCATTTTAGAGTATCCACTTTCACTTGTCTATGAACTATGCAAGGGGTCCAAGTTTCCATATCCGAGGAATTCGGCTATTCGAATAGATAATGTTAACCCTACAGGGGTGTACTTCTTCACACACGCTCTCGCCACTTACCACCATGTACACATCGTGTATCTCAGCAACCTTCAAGCGGAAGCCTGGCGAGGGAGTCGGCCACGACCTGACTAACCAACAAGTCTCTAGTCCAGGTTTATCGCCTATTTGGGTTCCATCCGCAAGGAGATCAGGCCGGGGTGTCGCTCACGGCCCCAAACGATGTGTGCAGGGTTCCCAAGCCCACCATCCGGGTGCCACTTGGTACACCATGCCACTGTGCCTAGTCTATCCCAAGCCCACCTGTACCGGGTGCCACTTGGTAGACTACTAACACTACCTACAAACACCAGAAACTAGTTGCAACTCCTAGACAGAGATCGAGTTGATTAATAAGTCGAGAGGGGTCGAGTTACCGGAACCCAATGTGTGGTAGTACTGTTCATGGATCACAAACACAGAACTCAGTTCCCGAGGACGGCTGCAATGAGACAACCCACCATGTACTCCTACATGGCCTCTCACCGCTACCTTTACCAAATCGTGTTCACGCACTTAGCTCACACACAGTAGGACATGTTCATCACCATTCCAATTCATTCCCAATGAATCAGACCTGACTCAACTCTAAGCAATAGCAGGCATGACAAACAATCATGAATGAGTAGGCACACCAGGGCTCAAACAACTCCTACTAATGCTAGTGGGTTTCATCTATTTACTGTGGCAATGACATGTCATGAAAAGGAAAGGGGTTCAACTACCGCAGCATGTAACAGTTGAATCGTTCTTGTCCTAATGCAGTAAAAGAGAGCAGGAGCGAGAGAGTGGGATTGTATCAGAATGAACAAGGGGGTTTTGCTTGCCTGGCACTTCTGAAGATAATATAGTTCTTCATCGGTGTCATCGATCACATCGTCAGAACCACGTCTATCGGGGGGGGGGGGGACAATCACCGACAAACACAGAAATAATATAATCAATGCAATGCACGATATGATGCATGATCATGAGATGTCAATATGTTGTGATTTGTAATAATGCATCTAGCAACAATTCAAATGAAGTCCATATGAACCAAGGGTTCATATGCAAACTCCATAAGGGGTATTCAAAATGCCATTATCATGTTTTCACTTATACAGGTGTATAAGTTGGTTGAACATGCATGAAAGTAGCATAAATGGATAGATTTAATTTTTCTTATAATTTTTCATATATAAATTATTTCATTTGGAGTTACGGTTGATTTTCTATGATTTTTAGAAGTTTTAGACATTTTCTGGAATTTTCTATTTATTTAAAAACCAGAAAATGATTTACTGCGTCAGCATGACATAGCTATGACATCATCAGGTCAACAGTGTCAACCCAGGTCAAACCTGACGCTGGGACCCACGTGTCATAGGTTTAGTCATAATTAGTGACTTTAGTTAAACCTAACCAAAATCATTAGAGGAGCTGGGCCCACCAGTCAGTGGCTGTGGGGGTTAATTGGAGCACCATTAGTGGCTAATTGTGGCGCCACGTCGGCTTCGCCAGAGTTCACCGGCGGTGACCAAAACCGACGATGGAGATGCCACAGAAATACGCTACGGGGAATGGTTTTGAGCGCCGGTTGCAGCTACGGAACGCCAGTACTCGAGCGCATCCGTTGCAACAGGCGGCAGCAGCTGGGGTGGCCGGAGCTCGCCCGGAACGAGCTCGTGGTGGCGGCCGGAGTACGGGCTTGATGGCTAATACGCTACGGTGCATGCGAGGTCGAACGAATGGCAGTTCCGGGCTCCCGGGAGCTTTCTGAGCAAGGTGGCGCGCATGGACACGAGCTGCGGTGGCCCAGGCCACACCAGTGTGGAACCACGGCGGCGGGTCCTCTCGAGTGCGGTGGCTAGGCTGGCTAGAGGAGGGGATTGACTGCAGGGAGAGGGGGAAAACGCTCGGGGGCTCACAACGGTGTCCTAGGGATGGCCAGCGTGCTCGAGGAAGCCCTGTGGACGACGAATCGGCGGCGACGATCTCCGGTGCCCGACGGTCAACACGACGATGTCGGTGACGTTTTTCGGGGCTTCCGGCGTCGGGAGGCTCCGTGAGGAGGAAGAGAGGAACGAGATGGAGCTTGTGGGCAGCTTCAGGGGGCGTATAAGAGGTGGTGGCCATGGCTACGGCGAGCGGCCGCGGCGAACGCGCTCGGTGGTGCTGCGGGAGAGAGCAGAGGAGGGGGAGGGGGGCCAGGGAGAGAGGGAGGGGGTCGAGAGGGAGCGCATGGCACGCGTGGAGGCGACAAGGCAGTAGAGGGGGCACACAGGCAGGGAGGAGCCAGCGCGGCTCGCCTGCGCATCGGGCACGCAGCTGCTTCTCCTCCTGGCAGGAGGAAGAAGACAGTGCTGCCCCTGGTGGGCCGGGCTGGCTTCGGCCAGTA
>NC_041390.1:356496493-356499327 GCF_002162155.2 Triticum dicoccoides | reverse complement strand
GATGTCGGTGACGTTTTTCGGGGCTTCCGGCGTCGGGAGGCTCCGTGAGGAGGAAGAGAGGAACGAGATGGAGCTTGTGGGCAGCTTCAGGGGGCGTATAAGAGGTGGTGGCCATGGCTACGGCGAGCGGCCGCGGCGAACGCGCTCGGTGGTGCTGCGGGAGAGAGCAGAGGAGGGGGAGGGGGTCCAGGGAGAGAGGGAGGGGGTCGAGAGGGAGCGCATGGCACGCGTGGAGGCGACAAGGCAGTAGAGGGGGCACACAGGCAGGGAGGAGCCAGCGCGGCTCGCCTGCGCATCGGGCACGCAGCTGCTTCTCCTCCTGGCAGGAGGAAGAAGACAGTGCTGCCCCTGGTGGGCCGGGCTGGCTTCGGCCAGTAAGCCACTACAGTGGTGGGCTGCACGGTAAGGTTTTTGTCACTTTTTTGTTTTGTTTTCTTTTGATTAACATTCTGCCACTATTTAAAATTCAGTACAATTTCAAAGCAGTGACAAAAACCCAGCGGGGCCCCATACTTGTCTCTCTCTCAATGCAGGAAGGAAAGGAAAAATGAAACAAAAGCGGAACGTGCTCCCGCAGCAGGTCACGAGGACGGGCCCGTGGCGCTCTCCTGAGCTCATCCAGACCCCTCCTCGCGCTTCACCTAAGCACGGTGACGAGTCGACCCTGTCGGGACCCCAATTCCAAGTCACATCGATCTAGCCGGTAACACCTCATATGACTTTGCGGCCTCACGCACGGTATTCCCACGGGGGTCGCCTTACCATGGCCCGGGACCGTTTACGCCTTTTGGCTCACGTATATGATAGTGTCGCTAGCATCGATATGACAGAGAACCCGGGCCGACATGACTAGTCGTGAACCCAAAGTGGCACTAACTTACGGGCACATGCATACATGAATCAACATCGAGCATGTCGGTCAGCAGCGTGCGAATCCAGGCTATAGCACTGGGCTAACAGGACTCCAGGAACCCGGGCTGTAGCAGGCTAGGCAGGACTCCGGTGTCACCGCGTGACATTTCCCCGAAGGGAAAGACATAGGAACAAAGTGAATCACATGCCAGCTAGTCAAGTGTTCCAGAGCAGTAGTGTTGGGCTAGCAGGACACCGGTGAACCGGGCTGTAGCGGACTACTATGGCTCATGGAAGCACAAGACTACATTTCCCCATAAGAGAGGCTACCAAGGATAAACAACTAGGTTGTCGGATCCCACACATACCAAGCATTTCAATCATGCACACAATATGCTCAATATGTGCAATACAACATGGCATCACAACAAGTCTCTACGACTCAGAGTATTTATACATTAGGCTCCGACGAGCCAAGTAATACAAACATGGGTCTCATGACCCAACATACAGAGCATACAAACAACAAGCACATGCGGAAGCTTAACTTGTCTGAGTATACACATCTAAAAATGAAAAAGGCTAAGAAGCCTGACTATCTACCAGATCCTGCCGAGTGTACAAGATCGTAGCTGAGGTATCAAGCTAAACGTCGAAGTCCATGCGGAAGTACTAGTGAGACTGAAGTCTCTCTGCAAAAACATAAATTAAGCAAACGTGAGTACAAATGTACCCAGCAAGACTTACATCAGAACCATCTACATATGCATCGGTATCAACAAAGGGGTGGTGGAGTTTAACTGCAGCATGCCAGCTTTGACTCAGTGGCTATCCTGAACTTCGACTGCAAGTAACTCTTTTGAGGTGGCGCACACGAGTCCACATATTCACCATATCAATACACCACTATGGATCCGCTCCCGTCTCCCTACGAGAACGCCATCCATAGCACTCATGCTTATCCTGCGCATTTTAGAGTATCCACTTTCACTTGTCTATGAACTATGCAAGGGGTCCAAGTTTCCATATCCGAGGAATCCGGCTATTCGAATAGATAATATTAACCCTACAGGGGTGTACTTATTCACACACGCTCTCGCCACTTACCACCATGTACACATCGTGTATCTCGGCAACCTTCAAGCGGAAGCCTGGCGAGGGAGTCGGCCACGACCTGACTAACCAAAAAGTCTCTAGTCCAGGTTTATCGCCTATTTGGGTTCCATCCGCAAGGAGATCAGGCCGGGGTGTCGCTCACGGCCCCAAACGATGTGTGCAGGGTTCCCAAGCCCACCATCCGGGTGCCACTTGGTACACCATGCCACTGTGCCTAGTCTATCCCAAGCCCACCTGTACCGGGTGCCATTTGGTAGACTACTAACACTACCTACAAACACCAGAAACTAGTTGCAACTCCTCGACAGAGATCGAGTTGATTGATAAGTCGAGAGGGGTCGAGTTACCGGAACCCAATGTGTGGTAGTAACTGTTCATGGATCACAAACACAGAACTCAGTTCCTGAGGACGGCTGCAATGAGACAACCCACCATGTACTCCTACATGGCCTCTCACCGCTACCTTTACCAAATCGTGTTCACGCACTTAGCTCACACACAGTAGGACATGTTCATCACCATTCCAATTCATTCCCGATGAATCAGACCTGACTCAACTCTAAGCAATAGCAGGCATGACAAACAATCATGAATGAGTAGGCACACCAGGGCTCAAACAACTCCTACTCATGCTAGTGGGTTTCATCTATTTACTGTGGCAATGACATGTCATGAAAAGGAAAGGGGTTCAACTACCGCAGCATGTAACAGTTGAATCGTTCTTGTCCTAATGCAGTAAAAGAGAGCAGGAGCGAGAGAGTGGGATTGTATCAGAATGAACAAGGGGGTTTTGCTTGCCTGGCACTTCTGAAGATAATATAGTTCTTCATCGGTGTCATCGATCACATCGTCAGAACCACGTCTAT